>NC_068948.1:12998901-13136401 GCF_026419915.1 Harpia harpyja | reverse complement strand
TCCACATTTCTGGATATAAGCCCTAAAGGACCGGAAGTGTCAAACTTCTCATCACTTGCCTCTGCTGCTCCTTGTGTACACAAACTCAGTGTTTGGAACTATCAGGGATCTGCATCTACTATTATTCTGCCTTTGAAAAACCAGGATAACATGGCTGTTGTAGAAGCAAAATCTTAAAGAACGTCTGATTGATTTGAATCCTGTAAAACATAATCGGAAGGTACATTGGTACATCTCTGATGGCCTTGAGGAAAGTAGAGTCCCAAAGACTGCTGTGCAATGCACAGAAAGCATAATAAAGCCCATTAAGCTTCAGGTGAAGGAGTCAAACAAGGTCTCTAGCAACTGCCTGACAACCACATTGGGCTCTTGCAATCAGATCAAAACCCAAGTTTGCCAACCTCTGGAACAGAGCCCTTAATTCAGAGGAAGAGTCAAAGTCCTGGCTCAGCTGGGGAATGGGGCTCAGCAGACCATCGAGTGGGGGAAGCAATATCTTCATGTTGTAAAAATATTATTCTTGGTGTAAATTAGTATCATTATTTCTACAGAAAATTAACCTTGAATACATACTGCTCATAGTAGCAGACATGCAATTTCCCAGTATCAGTGACTCAACTGGATGAATAAAAAGGACTGCAAAATCTCCCAAAGCCTTAGCAAAGGTGAGAGACAAGACAAAACTGACCATTCTCTTCATCTAAGCAGGTGAATAGGGCAGCTTGTAGACTTGCCCTCCTAGACTAGTGTGAGGCCATTGCTAAAAGTAAAAAAAAAAAAAAAAAAAAAAAAAAAAAGGGGGTAAGGCAACTTTTGGTAAATCATATGAAAAAGTAGTAAAGCCACTTAGAAAAGGAAGCCTATAGGGGAAAATTAAATCAGCAGTTTGAGATAGTCTTACCATATTAAGTGACTCCAGGCAAACCGTATTAAGCAACTTAAATATAATTTGTTCCCAAAATTTAAATGGAACTACCATTCAAGCTCCTTACGCATATTAACAGGCACAATGACAGTGATTTCCAGTGATTTCTCAAATAAGTGCCATGTCCGTCACAGAATTAGTCCTTGGGGACTTCATAAGGGTGTTGATGTTAACTTACTTCAACTGTGATTCTTGCCCTAAGGGCAAATAACATAATTGCACTGCAACATACATTTGGCCTCAGCTTGCTTTTGCTCAGTTTGTATAGTTCTGCACTTTCCTATTGTTTCTATTGTACAAGATGTCATAGCACCACTTTGATAACACGTCTGAGTATATCAAAGGCCAAGGGAATTCTGTTATGTAAACACATCATTTATTACTATATACAGCAATGATTACCTGACATCAAAGCTCATCTAGGAGCATGCTGTGTGACTGCGGAGTAGGCGGTCTTACTGTTAAAAAGCCCTATCGATTGACAAGAGTATGGAGCAGAGACAGTGAAGGGTGTTCTATCAATAACTTCACCACAGTAAGGAAAGAGCCTCCCATTCAACACATGACTTAAATATGGATATTTTCCTGTCCCCACCTCCTCCAAAACTGCAACAAAACCACAGAAATGGCTCTCTTAGGAGCTATGGCAGACAGGGTAATAGCTCTGTTCTGCCTTGCTTATTAGCATCAAAATTTAAGACTAGAGGATGTAGCAGCCTGTGGCCACAGGTAAGTCAAGGTGGTCTCTCTATCACAATGTCCACCAGCTCTATCCAGGCAGAGAATTACGGGACCGGGGGAAGACATAAGATAATCACTTTCTCACCATACAGGCAACTGAATTCGAAACAGTGGCCCAGAGACCAGATTTATTAATTCACATAGAGGAAGAAGTTACCACAGTAGTACCAAAAGGACTACTATGGAGATTTAAGGGGTGGACAATAAAAAGCATCATTGTGCATTTGAATAGTTAAGCTACTTTTCTATTTAATCAGATTCAAGTTCATTCTCTTGACAGAGAAGAGGTATGAAACATAAATGATTTGTACTTGCCTAAAGGGTTGTTAGATGTACACAGGCATGCTGTATTCTAAAGAAAAATGTATGCAAACATAAAAACTTTCCCACTGCACTTAACTGGTACCTCAAGCAGGTACTAACCTGTACAGTTTGCATATATGTAAATATAGGCAGATTTCTCTCTTTTCACCTGCTTGGCTCCATAGTAATTCTCTTCAGATCCAGGACTTCTCTCACAAGCCGGAAGAATGAACTCTCATGCACTGACACAGTGAATTCTCCCATCCCTACCTTTTGGTTGTCCGACAGTTAAAGAGGCAGCTTCCATTTCACCAGACATTGTGCTCTAAACTGAAAAACTCACTCCACAAGGGCAGTTGGAGACACCATCACTTAAAGTGAAATACGTTTTTTAAAAGTCTGTTGATGACACAAAGAAAACATAGTACATAGGCTTAATTTCTGCAGAAAGAAAATACTGCAGGAAAAAAAAAAAACAAACCTTTAAAGAGAAACCAATTCTGATTAATAAAATTCACCTAGAAGCAAATTCCTTGTAAGCACAATGATGTCAGATTTTCATGTAAAATAGGTACCTGCTTTAGTGCCACATCTGCGTAATTTCAATGAACTGGAATAAAAACAAGAAACAATATGTATCCAAAGTAACTTTACTTGCAGGTTAGACATAAAATTGTTGACATATTTAGTAGCAGTTTGTCTGAAGATCTGACCCACTACCTGCATGTCTTTCAAGCAGAAGGAATAAGAGAGAGTATGAATTAAAAGATGAGGTCTGTATGAAAAAGTGTCTGTTGAAAATGTCTCTCAGAACGACTCTGCAACGATATGTAATTTTTCCATAATGGAATATATGGTTTTTCATTATAAATCTTTTGGTTTACAAATGGACTTTGTAAGGACAGCTAAGATATTTAGAGAATAAAGTTGTTTTAAGGTGCTTACACTCATTGTTTCTGGAATATGAGAAGAAGAGAGACTATTATTATTAAATAATTTAAAAATATTTGACAACTAATGCAGAAGTTTTTGTCATGAAACAATACTCAATGTAGCCTAAATATACACTTGCAGCAAAGGCTGCTTTGAAGGATAACCTTGGTCTGTTTTGACTCATTGCAGACTCAAGTTTAGCCAGAGGTGGATTGATGGACCCAAGATAGGTTTTACGAGGACATTTCTAGAAACCATGCAGACTGAGGGGCCAAGGAGGCTTAACATCTGGAAAGGGAGAGCTGAGAAGTCACAGGCAATGAATCTAGACTTAAGGACACTTGAGACAGACTCACAGCTTGTGCCTTCCAGACCTGCTTAGTAGAGCTTCATGGAGGGTGCCCACTTTACCTAATTCTTGAAACAGGCTTCCCAAATGATTTCTGGTTTGGTTTGTCTGTTGTACTGTCAGCTTTCTATTTGGAGCGTGAAGGAGTTAATGAAGGATTGGAAAAAGAGGCAATGATGATTTTAAGATGCTTTCGTGCCTTATCAAGTTCAGTCCAAAACAGGCATCATTCTTGCACTTAGCACTACTTTTAACACACTTGAGGTCTGCAAGAATTTACATCAATTGCCTGAGGGGAAACAGATTCCTGGAGCCACATTTCTGGTTTCAGGCTACCCAGAAGTTCCGCTTTATGCAAAAGCCCAACTCCTTAGAAAGCTGGTTAATATAGCTTCTACTGACCAGGTGTCCGAGAGAAGAAATGAGGCCACGCTGAAGGAGGACATTGCTCTTTAGAGACAAACAAAAGATGGCATGATTCCTACTCACCAAAAATTTACTAGACCATATGCAGACAAGTTGAGGTAGCTTAGCATCTGGAAAGGGGAGCTGAGAGACCATACACAATGAATCTAGAATCCTACACCAGGTTCACAAGGGAAGCTTTAAAAATAAAGTTTGAGCAAGTGAAAAGAGGTTCAGTGCAATAAAGAGAGCCAGGAGTGTGAGCAAGAGTACAGCTGAGCTGAGACGCAGCCTGGAGCAACTCTCAGTGCAATGTGAATTTTGAATTTGGGCCCTGAAAGGGTAAGAATAAAATCTTCTTACCCTGATAGGGTAAGAAACAAGAAAGACTCCAATACATAGGAAAAATATGTTCAAACTGTGGTCAGGAATTTTTTGAATGGGTTTCAAAGAGGGGCAATGGAAAAGAGACTTCAGAGAGGAGAACAATAAAAGTGGTTCAGGTAACAGTTATAAAGGAAATGGGTGAGAATTCTGGCAAGAATAGAAAGGAAAATGTGGTATCTGCTGATATGAAGCACAGAAACAGGCCTTGATAAGAACTTACATTAAAAAAAAAAAAAATCAAGGAAAGAAGAGCCAAAGTTTATAAAGCTTCTACGATGGGAAAGGGAGAGTTGGAGGACAGAGAGGCAGCATTATTTGGCCCTCATTGTGAGCAGAATTGGTAAACCTTGAAAGAGTGTCTTGGGACATCTGTCTTCTATTTTTTTTCTTCTGTGGGCTAAGTTTTGCATTGTGTACTCTTTGCTCAATATGTGTATTGGCTATTAGTGCATTCTTTCTACATTATTTTTAACTTCTGAAAGGCACTGGTGTTAGTTTTTAGGAACTTAAGCTACAACAGTAAGACAACATGAAGGCTGTCTAGAAAGCAATAGAAAAATCTCCAAAAACTCACTACTCCCTGGCTTTCCTCTTCAGGCCTTCTCCAAGAAAACTCACACAAAAAAATTCTCCTCAGCTCAGCTGTAATTTCTTTCAAACACATCCTTGATCACCAGGTATAATAACAAGGTACTCCACCTTCTCATTTCTTTGGGCAGTGTATAGAGACTGTCTTCATTAAGACTGCTTTATCTCCTCCCCTTACGCATTCATCAATCCTCCAATAAGGTTACTAATATACAAGATCTACGGGTCAGCTCAATAATGTTATACTGCTGCTCAAAATAATATCAAGACAATAGTTTTCATAAAAGTAGGGCTTAGAAATTTCAGATCATCCAGAACAAGACCTCCCAGAAGGGATAAATTCTGGTTTTAGGCTGTGAGCTGGGATATAGACATTTTTACCAATACTTAAGGCTGGCATTAGTCATCATGTACAATCTGGGTAAGAGTCTGGCAGAGAGTAAATATGGCAATCTGTAACCTTTCCCTTTTTTGCCATGGTAAGCTCATTTTTCTCTAGCAAATGCAGGAATAGCAATATCTTTTGAAACAGTATCTTCAAAGTATTAGCATTTTTCTTTATAACGGGCTAAGTGTTCTAAGAAGAAGACAAGGAAAATAAGGTAGAAGTAAAACTTATTGAGACAAAAGGGAGGAGAATACACAATGTTTCTTAGGTATATATGTCTGTAGTAAGGTAATGTTTTTATGACACATGCATGCAGAGGTATGTAGAAGCTACCTGTATTCATCCAGAATTGTGGCCTCTCAGTAGAGGAAAAAAAAAACCAAACAAAACCAAACAAAATAACAAAGCTGGTTAGGAGGATTCTGGAAGTTAATTTACTCATCAGCAGGAAAAAGAGAGAAAAGAATGCTTAGCATGTTACTAAAAATTTAGAAGGGATTGGGACAGAGAGAAATTTTGCGATGTAGTTACTTGGTATGTAAAGTTCTCACACTACTTGTAGGCATTGAAGTCTTGCCATTTTGTTTCCAATCAAATGCCTGCTTACTAAACAAACAACTAGCTTAGTCTTTCCGTATCTCAAGTCACTCATACCAATGTGCTATAGCAGTGATAATGAGATGTCCAGTACAATTAAATATCAGATCTAAACTATACTGTGAAGAAGGAGAAGAGATTAGATGAGACACTTCCTGGGTGATCCACCAAGAAACTATATAAGCTGTTTAGCGTTCTCTTAACGTGTTGGAGAATACTTGTTGTAAGTAAACATGAGATGTATTGTTAGAGAGAATGAATGGAATTTATGCAACCAAACAATACAAGAAGTAGTATTTTTCTAGAATTAGATTTTTGAAAGACATCTTTTGGTGCTTGATTAAAATAATGTGGGAACTGGTACCAACAGGTAAGTTCAATTAGTGCTACTCAAATATGAAGTTTATGATGACTATTCACACGCTGCAGGATATCCAGAAACTTAAGATCAGCTCAGTGTTCCTGGACAAGCTGTAGGCAGAGAAGTGCTATAAATGCATATTCTTTGCTAGGACAGAGATATCCAAACAAATGAGATAGCGTGCTGGAGCACAAGCAGCAGCATTATTACGTTGTAAATATGCAAATATGCATATATAGTGTTACACTCAATTGTAAAGGAATGTATTGGACTCAGTATCTTAATGACTATAATCTACATTCATAGTGAATCAGTCTGTATCCATCCCAGATTAGTGTTTGTGAACTTCTGTTGATACCTCAGCTGAACAGATCACAGCATGCGGCCCTGCATGTTTATATCCTGAGTGACCTGTCAATTGATTCATCAGCTTCCTAGCGCACTCTTACATTTCCAAGGAAGCTGTCCTACTTCTGCAGTATGGGAAGTTAGAGCATCAAGACTGCTACCAGCCCTGTAGTAAAGAGTGATAATCTCAAATGCCATGTAATGTTTAGCATGGGCTAAACCAAAGAAAGAACAATCTGATTATCTGAATGGATTCTTCTCAGCAATCTCCCACCACTGTAACATAGAATATGCTCTGTGTCCTCTTTGGCAAATAAGTTTGTGTGAGCTAAGAAATTAACATTGTATTATGTCCTGGTTTCAGCTGGGATAGAGTTAACTGTCTTCCTAGTAGCTGGTAAGGTGCTATGTTTTGAGTTCAGAGCGAAGAATGTTGATAACACTGATGTTTTCAGTTGTTGCTCAGCAGTGTTTAGACTAATGTCAAGGATTTTTCAGCTTCTCATGCCCAGCCAGTGAGAAAGCTGGAGGGGCACAAGAAGTTGGCACAGGACACAGCCAGGGCACCTGACCCAAACTGGCCAACGGGGTATTCCATACCATGGGACGTCCCATCCAGTATAGGAACGGGGAAGTGGGGGGCAGGGATTTCGCTGCTTGGGGACTGGCTGGGTGTCGGTCGGCGGGTGGTGAGCAATTGCACTGCGCATCATTTGTACATTCCAATCCTTTCATTATTGCTGTTGTCATTTTATTAGTGTTATCATTATCATTATTAGTTTCTTCTTTTCTGTTCTATTAAACCGTTCTTATCTCAACCCACGGGTTTTGCTTCTTGTCCCGATTTTCTCCCCCATCCCACTGGGTGGGGGGGAGTGAGTGAGCGGCTGCGTGGTGTTTAGTTGCTGGCTGGGGTTAAACCACGACATATTAATAGAGAGAACCCAGAAAAGCCACTGGGCCTGAATCATGGCAGTCAGCAGGAGTTTCCTTCAGATGGCAACAGACTTGGATTATGCCTGTTATTGGCATGGAGATGCAGGGCCTATAAAGCATTAGAAAAGTGAATTTTTATTAAACAACTATCTCAAGACCTTGAAAACACGTAGAACAGTCTTTGCTATTTCGTTGTTCTTTCGCTGGAAGTAGTAAATGAGAAACATTTCCTGCACAGTTTATTGAATGTGTTTGTGCTTAGTGCTAAAAAAGGAGATGCCGCAAGGTAACCAGGGCCTTTTATAAAATGTTATCGACCTTTGGGGAGTAAAAGTTAAGAGGAAGAAAAGAATCAGAGAGAGAGAGACAGAGGGACAGCAACTGGTGCACATTTCTGTTATTAACATATATGGTGGCCAAGGAAAGCATCACATGCAATTAACAATACACAGCTGTAGTCACACAAAGTGTCTCTTCTGTGCAAGAGCAGAAGTTTATACAGCTGCTGCTAGCTACTCAGGAGTCACAAATGCAAACACATGATTGCATTATGTTTACAAATTTCCTGCAAAACCTTCTGCATTCATATGGATTATATTACATTCACTCAGAGCCTGATGACAAATTACTGTAGATTAATGTCTTCTTAAAAATATGTGGAGCTTTTAACAAAGTGTACATAAAACAAGCTGCTAGTTGTTTTTCACTGTTAATAATGATTCCTTTTAAAATCCAAAGTTTAGAAGTGTTACAGGGCATGCTACTGGGCTTTCATTCATTATACTAATAAAACTCCATAAAGTAGACGGTCGCTGCCAGAGGGTATTGCTCCTTTCTGACAGGTACAGTGACAGACACAAATTTTCTATCTCTGAATAGTACTATAGATACTATCAACTGAGACAAAGAGAACAAAATGTATGACAATCGTTCAGTCTCACAGCAAAGAGATTTGTAGCTCGCTACTAAGTATGCTTCCCAACAAACAGACTATGTTGTCCTAGGGCTACATGGAGGAGTTATATTTTCTTTGAAAATTCAAGGGCATTTGGTTTGTTTTCACTCTACTTGAAAGATTGTTTTGTTTGCCGGTTACAGTTAAACAGGTGTGGGGTCCAGGCTTTTTATTTTTGCCAGCAAAATGACTATTAACTGACCATTTGTTCTAGAACACTAACAATATAATTTGCAGTAAATATTTTAAATAAACATTTTTCTCAGGTCAGTTTTCAAAAATCCAATAAATAAATATCCAGAAACGAATGCAACTCCCTCTCCCTCGCTCAGTACTGGCATTTCTAAAATGCCTTTCCCAGTGATAAAACAGAAAAACCTTGGGACCAGTCCAGTGAGGACAGGCAAATCTCCTTTTTCCTCTGAAGTTTAATCTGTGGCTTCTGGGCCAAAATGCCCATTTAGATATCCCATTAAAGAAAAACAAAAGAAAACATTTTGTTAAAGATGCAGATTGTTCAGGGCAGCCTACAGAAGATGGTGATAGCACTCTGCAAGCATGTTTCCCAGGCTTTGACCCATTCCTTGCATTACTCCTAAGACTATTTCCCCTCTTGACGACCCCATGACAGTTAATCTGGGGTCTTCTAGCTGATGACTGTAAATACCACAGTGCCTTCTGGAAGAAGATGAAGTTCTTGACCCCAATCCATTAGAGTCCTTTATAACAGGGGACTTTGCAAGTCAGAATCCAGGGCTGGATCCAGTAATGAATAAATGAATGGTACAGCTGATGCCATAGTCTCCCCTTGCTGCATCCCACTGAGGAAACTGATCATTGTAAGGGCAGAACTTTTTCATGTTGCCTTTTCTAGAGCCATGTAAAGTGAAATCCAGTAGTCCAGCAAAGAGAGAAAATGCATGGGCTGCTTGCAGATCATCCCAGCTGGGCAGATACACTCTCAGTCTGGCAAAAGGACTAGAACATTTTAAATCACTGTTTGTATTTGAAGAGATCACTATCAGCAGTGTGTTCATGAGAACTCCATTACTGAGCCAGATCCAAGGTTAATCTAGCTTAGTATCTGGCTTCCAAAAGCAGTAATAGGCAGATACCTAAAGAAGTTTAAGAGCTGGACAAAAATATATGATATTTTCTCATAATAGTCTTCAAACCTTCAACTATTTTCGGCTTAGAGGACTTTGTAAGCTAGATGTGGTTATGGGTTTTTTTGTAACTCCCAATAGATTTCTCTTCCACATGTTTTTCAAGCCTTGCTTTAAGCCCACGCAAACTTTTAGCACCTGCGGCATCATCTAACAGAGTTCCATAGTTTAACTACATATTGAGGCTACTACATTGTTTTGCTACTCATTTACCTGTCTGTAGCCTTGTTTGATGTCTCCAGCTTTTCTGTGGAAAAGGTGGACGTTAATCTCTCCCAGGCATTTCTTTCCAACTCTTACTTTATTCTTGAGATTTGAGTAATGGAAATTCACACCGTATTCAATGTCTTTGTGCTGCAGCCAGACTCAGATGACAAAAACTATCACAATTAGAGGGCAGAAATCCATAAGTTGGAAATTCATCATTTCCTCTGTGAGTAGACTTCAATCCTCTCTGATTAAATCTAAATTGCAGTAACTCTGCAAACAGCTAAGTTGTCCCAGCAGCTGACACCCATTCCAGAAGAGAATACTTCAGCCCACTATTGTACTGAGATGCACCCTTTTAACTTTCAACACTGACCACTAAGGTCAGTTCTAGCTTATCCTGTTGTTGCAGAATTCTGAATGTACTTATAATTCTCTTTCTCTAAAATTAACTTCAAGCCTTCCAAAAGCTCTCATTCTGGGATTCAGTTCATTGCTATTGGCACCAGAGCTGGGTTTGTAAGTAACTATATTGTGGTTTAGTGCCAGCAGCTCCATTTATTATGTTCCAGACATAATCAAAACTTTTATCAATATTTTTTCACTGTTTTCATTGTATTTAACTTTCACACTCATCACGTAATTTGAGATTCCAAACTGGGAATCCTGCTAGGCAAAGGCTATTGTTACTAACATTCAGGAATTTCCCAAGACTACCACATTCAAAATGGAACCACTATCAAAGAGTGTTAAGAAAGGATATAAACTCCATGCTCTTGTCAGTGAATTTCCAACATTTTTTAACTGAACACTGAGCTAATTAGGGAAAACACTGAGAGGTGCAATTAACCAAATAAGTACAAGTGTCAAATGACAATGGATTCTTCACAGGATCAAAGAAAGAATAAAACTATAGTGCATTTAAAAGCCTCAGACTATTAAAAAACATTTTCTAATAGCCATGACCAAGATATAGTACTCAACAATGTTGCTATACATAACGATAATGACACTATTTAAAAAGCAAAATAATTTGCAAAAAATGCAAGCAAACAGTTCCTTTTCTATATGACATCTACTTGCAAGATAATAGACATAGTAGTAAATGAAAATATTTAAAAAAAAAATAAATCTAAGTGCAGCACAAGTGAGAAACCTCTCAAAACCTAATCCCATGCATGCACACAGGTATGATGCCTGGCTTCCATCACACTAAAGAAGGACTTGATAACCTCAGGAAAGCGCACCTCTCCTCTTGCATACGCAGACACAGGTGCCTGCCTTCTCCCTCTTTGTGTGCTCAGTGACAGGTTCCTCTCCTTCCCATCACATTGAGTTCTATGTTGCAGCTCACTTGCACCAGCCAATTCAGATTTAATGCTCAGTGTCAGGAGATATGATTTCTCTAAGAGTTTTAATACCTTTCCTGAGAAGCACATGTTCATATTATGAAAAGGAACTTTGGAAGGTATTAGGAAACTATGATCACTCAAAGAATATTACATTTCCATACATCCATTCTGATAGCCAAAACAGCCCAGAAAACTTTTAATGGAAACCTCCCTAATCTTTGTGGAACACTTCTGTAATACGACCAGAAAATATTTAATGTGAACCTCTCTAATATTTGTTCTGCTGAAGATAAGTTCTTAGGTACTGGCATTCACTAAATACCTGAGGGACTCAGGAAAAAAAAAGAAAAAAAAAAAAAAGGTACTCTGTTATAAACAGTTAGGGTCATTATATAGACCAGCTGATACATCTCTTAAGATCAAAATTGGTCCAGAGGGCAGGACGCCAGTTTCCCAATCTGGCCTAATTTGAACTCTGGCAATCTGAGGCAACAGAGGCTGTCACTACTAATGCACAGCCAACCTCCTGGTATGTTTCTTGGTTCAACAGATCCAAGGACATGATTCATAAAGCTATACGGACATTATCTCCAGATTTTATTTGTGTTATTCAGAAAACCTTTTCTAATAAACAACATACACCAGGAGCCTTGCAAAAAGCATGTCAGGCTCCTTTGCAGAACACTGATCAATACTCAAATGTCACTTGTGTGGAGGAGAGTAACTATGTCATGTTAGTGAATAAAGCAATTTCTTTCTTTCCTTTAGTGTCTGTGTTGGAAAGAACCACTATGCTGATACCGTAGTTGAATTTCAATTTTAAATAAGGTGAATATTAACCCCGACCATATGCAAGGAATGCATCTGATAAAACAATTATTTTTCCTTATGAATCACATGTAAAATACTCATTCTGAGTCACAAGGGAGTGCACACTGCCCACATTCGTATTTGTGAATCATGTTACCATCTTCCAGTTTCAGTCAATGCTTTTGTGATCTACCTCCCTCTCTAAGTACCAAATTAATGAAGACCACTAAGGGAGTTATTATGCTTTTTTTTTTTTTCTTTTAAGCCACATTTCTAGTATGTTCAGCTGTTATTATTTTCCTTGGGAAAAAAAACCCAAAACCATTCAAGCCCACTAAGTTTGTGTTCTGGATGGATAGAAGCCTTGTACGTGTACATACAATTTCTTGTGCCTTCCAGCCTAGCCTTCTGTTTTCAGTACACTTGGGAGTCTTTGTGTACGGCCACCACAATAGTCAACAGATTCCCATGTGTTCTCCTTTGATAAAGTGGATGATAGCCACAGATTTAACTGTCACCTTAAGCATGCTTCCACTACTGCTTCACCATGCAGGAGGTAACTACTGAATGCATTTCAGCTATGTAGGAAACACAGAATATATATATATATATATATATGTATATATAATTGCATTCTTTCAAGGCTAGTATTGCAGTGATATTATTTGCATTATTTATTAAGGGACTACATGAAAGAAATTTTACTTCTCAGCATGCTGCTCTCCCATTACTAAATATATGACAATGAAGAAAAGAATGACAGGACTCAGGAGCTGAAGGGGTGAATTACATAGGGACCAAACAGAATTATTACTCAAAAAATGGTGACTCAGTTTCAATTTATGTCAAGATTTTTGGATTGTGGTCTGATTTTTTTTTTTTTTTTTTGAGATCCAGCCACCAGTTGTAGACTTCATAGCATTGCCCTATCCATGGTAACTTCCACAGCCTTCTCCATAGTGCCCTTTCCATATGCTCAAAGGAATTCTCTTTTCCATCAACCTTCTATACCACTTGTTCATATTTCAGAAATCTAGTGTTTATTCAGTTGGCCTTGACCTAAATGGTTTTCTAACCTATCTTTAACCCACTTGCTGCATATTCCTCTGCCTACCCCAAGAAACAAGGATTTTTTTTTTTTTTTTTTTTTAAACCAGGCATTCGTGCCATTTGGCAACTCAGGTGGTGAGACAAAGCCCTAGAAAATAAACCAAGATAGATGGCTCCTATTTTCTTTTTTCACTTCTCTTGACTTCCCATCTTTATTTTTGAGGACATCTAAGAGAAAACACAGCAGGAGATTTTCTTATAACAGATTTTCTGCTCTGAAAATGATAGTGTCCCTGATATACTAAAATGAATTCAAGTAAAATATTTTGTCCCTCTCCAAGATATTTTACAAGTACCAGAGACAGAGAAGAAAAAAAAAAGAGACAGGGAAAGTTCAGCTATAGATTTAAATATGTTCAGATCCTTGCCTGTCTCTAACCATACCCCAGTAGTGCATTTCTCTTTGATTACTAAGAAGAGAACTCAGCAGAAAAAGGGTTGGGGTATACTGCCTTAATTAACAGAGTTAAGATAAAATTTTATCTTTCTTTTTTTCTTTTTTTTAAAATAACATATCAGCAGGAATAATTGATGAGAACAGAAGACAAAGACATTCCAGGTCTTTCTACCTGAGAAGGAATAACAAGGCCTTAATATTCTTGTATTTCATAGTAAAACACAGAACAATTAAAATAACTTTTAACGGTTCAGATGTTCTAGTTTCTTATTAACTTGTTCTTATTCTTATTTTAGCAACATTTTTTTCTGAGTCCTTACATATCTTCCTTCAAAATCTGTGCCAAGACTTAATAGTTTAAAGGACATAGGATAGCTGCTCAGAGCATGTATAGAGAAAGGGATCTGTTACCTTAGTAACATGGTTGTATGGCACTTTCTCCAGCTCATATTTCCAAGCATGATTTGCATATGGCAATGCTCACTTACGTATTTTACTTACTTATATTTACTCACAGTAGGAAGTTTAAGGCTACCTTCAAGGCTTCCTTTAAGGCTTAAGGCTTGTATCTTCATACCAAGTTACACTGCTTTAACTAAAGGTCAGATCTGAAACCAATTCAAGTAGGAAATGGGTGATGTACTTATTTCACTTGAACAAGGACTATTTGGGCTCAGATCAAGTCAATTAGGAACAGGTTTAAATTAAGTGGAAACAAGCTCTTTGTAAAAGGCAATAATGATGTCTCTGGTGATTTGTCTAAGTGTAACTAAAATCTGTGCAAATCCATGTGCAATCCCTAAACAAAAGCTCAAGTATCCTGGGAGAATCCTTGCAATCCCAGGCTACGCACAAGCATGGCTTTTCATGCTGCCGAGCCATGCCTTTTTCCCAGGAAGAGATTATTTGCCCAATATTCCTTCACAGTGACTGTTGCCTACATTTAGCAGTCTACCAGTATTGCATTGTTTTTATCTCATTCCGCAGCGCTCTAAGACTATCAACTATGCCATACCAAGCTACTATCTAGACTTACAGTAACTAGTATATTGACTTATTAGCCAACAGATCTTAAATAATTATTCTGAACTACTGACCATGTAGCAGATTAAACTGATAAAGACATGAAATACATGCTTTTGAGATATCTTGAAGGGGTGTTCAGCAGTAATGTGCATGTGTTGGACTGGGAGAGAGTCAAAATGAAGTCCAATTTACATGTTGCAAAAAGGGATTGGATAGGTAATGAGATCTGATATCTCTATTGGTACAGGATAGTCATGGCTTTTAATAGATTATCCTAGTGTCCATATAGATATTTTCAAAGACATTGATTTCCCACGTTGTTGTCCCAGTGCTCCATCCTATTCCCTAATGCTGATGGGCAGAATGAGAAGCCAACCCTCATCAATGCAGCTGATATATAAATCTACAGCATGGCAAAAACACTCCACAACTGACTTCGAGGCTCTGCCACTGCCGCAAAGGCTGACACAAACATATCTGACGTTCCATTGCTCTTTGGATAGAATTGCTATAGCCACTTGCAATCTTGTGATACTTACTTCCTTCTTCTAAGAAATATTAGAGGCTGGCTCATTTCTGGCCATAAAGCTCAGTGTATTGAAAACCTAGCCTCTTAAGTCTTGGAAATTGGGGGGTAAAGGTGAGGAAGAGAAAGGAAAGCTACCTGAACTTTCTGACGCAGAAAAAATACTCAGTTTGCAATCTAATGCCTCCTTTTTAAAACAACTCCACATTAAACGTGGATATGATCTGCATATCATTAGGATCATATTTCCAAAATGTTGCAAAATCTGCATTCCTTTGCTTTTACCGCTTTTAACCAATACAGTCATGACCTAGGCTAATTTTTTTTCTACCCATATTGACCAGGATGCTGCACGGGTAATCAAGAGTAATTTCACACAATAGCAGTTTTTGTTTTGAGAACATTATGCACAAGACAACAAGCAGATTTTTTTTAAAGACTATCATTCTGCTTTAGAAAAAAACCCTACAAAGAATAGAAAAATAAAATATCCCATAAAATACATGGCAGCAAAAATTGAAGAATATAAAATTTTCAGTGACATTGAGTTTCTCCTTTTATTTGCCACTTTGCATGGCAGTAAATACTGTAGGGATAGGGCAAAAACGGACATTCACAGAACAACAAAAACTGTACAAGTACATATAGTTGATTACTATATAATCAACTTCAAACAAATAGAAAAACAAAGCCAGATACTTCTCTTTAGAAGCAGCTGATTTCATTTAAAACAGAGAAAAAATTTATCATTAGAAGTACAAATAATGAATGTGTTCTGCTGCTGCATTCATATAAAGACTGAAAGTACCTTTTCATTCCATATTCTATATTACAGCTCCTCTCCAGACTTAGCTGAGAATATCCCTAAGTCTAATGGGTTAAATGCTTATTATACCACTGTCTTATTTGTAACATAAGGCACCTACTACAAGCCTACTCTTCATGCAAAATTGCCAATTTATAGCAATATTCCTTGTTTAGAAAACAAGGCTATCCAAACACTATAATTACAATATGCACCAGCAGGCATAACCCTGCATTAATGCACAGACTCCAGATACATTCGTCAAATAGAGTTTTTTTTCTCTTTGCCTTCTTCTCAGGGTACTTTTAAGTTCAGGGACAGAGAACATGTCTTCATTAGAAACATTAACATTCACAGGCTGTAGTAAATTTTGACAGTGAAAAGGTCTCTGTAACCTTTAGTTGTGCAGAAATTTACTTCCCAAGAAAATTACAGCTGGCACTGTCTTAATTAATGCTAGCTTTCTTTTCTGAAAATTGTGGGCTTGTCAGTAAAAAAGGCAGAAAAACCTGAGTTTAAAAGACTGGACACAAAAGACGCCTAGAAATAAAGCCCTGCAAAATTTCATAATATTGCTCTGTTTTTGTTCTACAGTAAGGAGATGAAAAGATCTAATTTGATTTTGCCAAATGGAGCAACATATATGTAATATAGAAATGATTTGCATTCTCTCTTTTGTCTTTGAGTTTTATCATGTAAAGAGCGCTTTTTTAAGCCATTCTGTTTTAAAAGCAATAGGTCAAATAAAATCTATATCTGCAGGGGGAGGGGAAAAGGTATGACTTCATTATTTTTTTTAGCATTGCTTTAAATGCTCCTAGTAAATCATAGCTAACATTAAGAATTGCAGCAGTGTTTTTCATATGATTTTTAATTACCTGACATCTTTTTCTGAATTCTAGAATGATTTTAGTATTAGTGTACAAATTTATTTCTTAATATTTACCTTCTACATGTCTCTGAGTTCTATTTTGATGGTATAAATACTTTTTCTTTAGAATACAAAGATTATTTATTTGCTGACTGAATTTTGATTACCACGCATGGCCTTTTAATTGCTTGACAAGGTGTTACATATATACTCTATCTCTGAACAGCGTTTTCTTACACACAGGTTGGATTATTAAAAGCAAATAGATTTTTCTTCTTTTTTTCTTAAATATGAAATGAGCAATAACATGCTTCTACATTATTTGTCACCAAAATCTCCTGGATGTTGCTTATGCACATCTTCATATTCTCTTTTGGAAGAGATTTACAACATTTTGTGTTTGGAATTGTTATGCAGTTCTCAGCGCTATCACTGGAAGCAATAAAGCTCCAGTTCCACATAAGACTCTTGCGTATACTAGGACATGACACCACTTTGGCACTACACGAAGCACCAATACTGCATGTCAGCTGTTCAAAACATTTTATGCAAGTTTCTACAAGCACTTTAAATTAAGGTGCCCTGTATAAATGGTTTATTCATGTTTATGAAATGATTAGTTGGTGCCACTACATCCTTTAATAACTTATTGTAAGGCATGTTATAAAATGCATCATCAATAAATGCTTAAAATGCTGCCACAGCAAGGCGATAAGCTGTTACAACAATATTTTAAGATGTAAGTATTGTTCAGATAGTTTGTCCGCTGTTTCAATGCATACTTCCAAGTTTTTTTACAAGCATGTTATCAAATGCTGTATAAATAATAAAATATTTATAAATATCACCTTAATTTAAAGTGTTACTATGTTTCCATAACTTTAATGTACATGCCACATAGCCTGAACAAGCGTCGAAAGTACAGAAAGGTATCAGAAGAGAAACATCCCTACCTTAGATGCAAATCTCTGTATTAACACCCTGAGACAGAAGAAATTCACAGCATTCCCCAGACACAGGGTTTGTATTTTCAAGGTTTGAACCACTCACTATTTAGGGAATTGTCATGAATAAGGAAAAAAAAAAGTTCTGAAAAAATGTCACACCCAAAATGTTTTGGCTGTTTATAGCACTCGGCAATGTTACTGAAATAAAAAAATCCCAGTGTGGGTTATGGAGCCCATATGGACAAACATAGGATTAGGGCCTCTCTCCACTACTCTCCATACTGGAAAATGAACAGAATAACTTTATGGACAAATGTGATAAAAAGGAGTAGAGTCGTAAAGCAGATGCTGATCGGGACATTCAGCTTATGCTTCTCAACTTAACCACAATGACCATGAACACTTAAGTGATACTCCAAAAAGGAATGTAACCTCCAGAAAGGAAAGCCAAATTCATTGCTTAAAAATGGTATACTAGAAACCGCAAGAGCATAACAAGGGGGTCTAAGGATATGCTCGCATAAGAGATGTAGTCAATTTTTCCTTGCTCATTCTCGAATTAATTGAACTACTTACATAAGTGAGGAGACTCAAGGAAAGCACTTCTAGATATTGCCTCAAAACATTAGGATTTCCATTCTTTTCTGTGATATCCGCTGTGACTTTGGATCATTTATTTACAGATAGACTGTGACGGGCCTTTGTTCCAGCTGGAGGAAAGGCAGCCACACAGGTACTCAATACAGCTAAAGAGACCCAGGGAAAGGAAAAATTTACCCTTGAAGGAAAAAAGGCTAAACTCGATGATCTTGAAGGTCTTTTCCAACCAAAATGATTCTATGATTCTATGATTCTATTCTAAAGGGCAACCCATAGTGAGACATGCCTTATAGTTACATGTAAAGGGGAAAGCCTGGTTCATTAGCTCATGCTTGCCCACCTCTGCAGCAGGGTAAAGCACTATCAGTCTGCGAGGAGGCTGTTGTCAGACCTTGGTATACACCCACCAACTTCATTTAGTGGGATCTGCTACCTGTGCAGGTGTGAATGGTAACCAGCATGATCCCACTATCCTTTTGCAACCTGCGCAGTGCTTGCTGAGCTCAGGCAGGATCATTTGAGGGGAGTAAATGCAAACGTTGGTCTGCCCTTTCTACTTTCCCAGATGACCACTGAGAATATTCAAGCCCAAACTTGTTTGCTACAATCATAACTACAGGAATGCTAACCCCTGCCTCTCTGAGCCATGCTGCTCCCAGATCATGCCTTGTTTTGGGCTGCATGGCTAACTGCAAGGACAAGTTTAGCTCATAAAGAAGTCATACTAAAAGGCTCAGTACTGATGTTCCCTCTCTTCCTTTCCACAACAGTTATTCCTCATTGGACATGACAGATCATAAACTCATTAAACCACTGAATATTCATCTTTTAACACATTGGAGTACATAAAGGAACTCTCAGCAATTAGCATTCCTGAATTTGTATTCTGTAAATTTATTTCCTCAAATAATTTTTTTTTTTTTGCATGATTTATTAAAAATAAAGCCAAGCACTTGGTTCTTAGATCCTGACCCTCTAACCACTCACATATGTGCCCATCTCTTGCATGGGCTCTTTGAGAATCTAGTAGTCTCAAATTGTGTTTATTTTGTATTAATAATGTTTCTAGGTTTTTCAGTGCTGATAGTATGATTTTTCAGAGTTTCTTTCTTGTCAATTTTCAAGTACTACAGACACGTCTTCTATCTTTTTTTTTCTTCGTTTTAGAAGTTGTAACAAGATAATTTTTCAGGTATTTTCCAAAATTCTTGTCCAAACATATCTTATTTACTTTCTAAATAAATGTATAAAAATACTTATATGGACATTTATATGTTAAGATTTGTATATAGATTTATATATAAAATCATTCATACGTTAGTTTAAGCTTTGTTGCTTTATTATTTTTATTGAATGACTGCTTTAAAATTTAGTGACCTATCAAGTCCTATTAAAGTAACTCCCACAGACTATTTCTGCCTCACATAGGTATGACCTTCCTTCACACGCTTCTGCAATCTGGCTGTGTGGCTGCTTCTATTCTACTAGTCTATGAGCTGGGCATAGCTAGTAGACGGGTTAGCTTGGTAGGTAGGATCACAGAGCAGTTAAGAGGATCCAAGGCTGGGCTGCAGCTAGTGAGGATGTTGTGAGAGAAAGCTTAGTAGGAATCCAGATTCAGAGGAGTCTTGATGAATGCTTCACTGACACCTAGCAGCCGACTGTATGGTGATACCCTTCTCGTATGTCTCCCTTAAAGTAAGAAAACTGACCGCCATCTTTAACCTCATGTTTATGTCATTGTGTGATCAGAGGCAAACTTTCTCTAAAGTAAAAAGAATGAGGAGGGATGATACGTACACCCCTTCATTTATTAGTTTGTACTGTTCTTCTGTTGCAAGCTCAAGACTGAGATCTCACAGCTGTGAAGTATTTTTACTACAGTTACCCTCTGGCCATTTGGCAGATGTTTCTAGCCATTCTGACGCAAAATTAGAGGGCTTTTTTATTTTCCCAGTAGACTTCATAGGAATAAATCTAACTGGGTGCCTATTTAGTGATTTCATAAAAAAAAAAAAAACCCAAACCCAACAACAAAACAGATATAGGATATTTACTTGTTCTTTTGTTTAAAAAGAATGGAATCTGAGTGTGTTACATATTTACCTGCCAAACCACTATATACCTACTTCAAAAAATCTATGAGTGGACTTACAGACACTGTCATCTAGCAACATACATACCTAATGCTTCATTTTATTCTTTTGTGTGTGAGAGCCTCGAAAATACTTATCTTTGCCTTTCAAGGAAATTTTAAGTTTCTGGTGTGCATGCACACTGTACAATATCTTCTTGTTGAGTAGATAGGCCCTAGGGGCATAACAATATAGCATGGTATTTTCACCTAACTATTGTTAATATGTTACACTTGTATTTGCCCCAAGATAATGTACAAATATGTTTTAGAGGTTTTCCTAACCATAATCATGATGTTTCCTCTTGCTCTTCTAATAATAAGTTTAGCCTCCTAGCCTACCCCCCGCACCTCCTCCCCCGGCCCCATTCTTGGTGAGTCTGACATCCAATTTGGAGAATCTAATGTCAGCAAGAAATCCATATGTACTCCTGAGAGCAGTAGGTATGCCCCTTTGAATTTATTTTTAGGTTTCAGTAGAATAAAGTGATATTTTCTTCCTTCAGTCATTTCTTTCATATGCATCTCCCACCTTTCCAGCATTTACAAAGGAGAAATTAATGCTTCATCTTACTGAAAATATACTTGTGTTCAAATTGAATGTATACTGGTATGGGTATGTACAATGACATTGGTAAGATATGTGTACAGCTCTACAAAGGAGAAATTTTTGCAACAGAAGAGTCAAAAAGAAGTTTACATTTTGAGCAAGGCAAAGCTAAGACCACAGACACTGTGAGGATATTTATATTTTCCAGAGCAATTTCTTCTTTGCCTGTTTAAATAATTATTCAGTTTCTTCAAAGCCAATTTGCCATTTTGGTGTTGACCTTTGAGACTAAGATAACCTAACCCATAACCTAATTAAAAATTATTCCACTTAGAGAGACTATCTTTTATAGGGTTTCAGCACAGAGCTTTTAACATTTCTGAGCTAGTACCAGTCCAAGGTGGAAGCAAATCATGCTTGGCCTGTGTGGCCATCATTTTGGTAACTTCAATCCAACATTTAAACACCAATTGTTCACCTCAGCCCTGAAAGTCTGCTAAGGATGACACAAACCTACCCCTGTTCTGGAAATCTCAACACAAAATTCCAAGAACGACTGTTTCCCAGGCTGGCCTGCCTGCCCCTGTGCCTAGAGCCAGCTGCCTCCAAATCCAGTCAATACGCAGTGTTGCCTACTGATGCAAAGTTGGACCCTCATGCTCTGCTGTGGGGACAGAGGTGCCAGTCATGAGAGCTGTTGGCCAACATTTCCAGAAGCACCAAATATTTAAAAAAGAAATCATGCCATTTCAAATGTACTTGGGATAGAACTTGATCTTCTTACTGCACCCTAATTATAGCAAATAGAGAATTAATTAAGAACCTGGGTCTGTGCTCTGTCTTCCTTCCAGAACATGCTGGATAAAGATCACAAAATCTCCATTGATCCAATTTACAGTGTTATGCAGATTGTGGAAAGGCTGTTTTGTATAATGGACAAGAAAAGTGTGGGAAGCTGTTGTCTGTGCTATAGTGGTTTTTGTCATCCTGCCTGCCTGAAACCTGTCCTATTGGTTGCAAACCTTGCTATGAAACAACATTTCTGCTTGGTCTTTCCCAACTGCAAATGTGCAAAATTATCTTCTGAAGGAGATGCAGGCAGAGAATCGGAATCTGAACTACTCAGCATATTTCTATTAATCCTTACCTGTGTATTCACTGTCCACAGAAGGGAGAAGGCTATGGGTGGTACCAATTCCTTTAGTCTCATCTCTGGCTTGGTCCAGTAGTCTTCTGCGGAAGATCTCTGTGGGCTTCTGCAGTTCCCTTTCCCTGTCCTCTCCCCTGAATCTGTTCCCATGGCTCCCATTCTCCTTCTTCAACTCCAATAGAGAGGAGCCTGTAGGCCTTAAGAAAAAGGAATACACTGACAATTATTATGTTCTGCATCAGAAGCAAGAGCTTTAAAATGTATTGTCTCCCACGTATATTATTCTTAAGGCACAACGTGATTTTTAGACACTCTAGTTATTTGTTTATTTTTAGCACATATCAAACCACAGCGGTTCTCCCTCCAGGCTATATCTGACAAAGTTACAGAGACTTTCCAGGCCACCTCAAAGCAGAGATTAATCCAAACAATTTAAACCTCTCGCTGTTCCACAGGAGGATGGCATTCGATTGGATTATTTAGGGAGGACAAAATGTTTTTGTTGATGAGAGAGATGAAATCCTCAGAGAGGGAAATCAATCTTATGTAGAGACCCTGGAGCATTGATCTTGGTGTACATTGACAATTTCTGGTTGTTTAGCTATTTGGAATGACCGCACAAAATGAGCAAGTTGTTATAGTTTTAAGGTTTTGGTATTTATTGGCAACCCCAGTGCTCATACGATTAATCACACATTCAGAGTGTGAGCTCAGTGGAAATTGACTGCGACGCAG
Organism: Harpia harpyja; assembly: GCF_026419915.1. Taxonomy (NCBI): domain Eukaryota; kingdom Metazoa; phylum Chordata; class Aves; order Accipitriformes; family Accipitridae; genus Harpia; species Harpia harpyja. The sequence goes on along the minus strand of NC_068948.1, from coordinate 13,113,799 downwards.
CAGAAACAAAGTTTTCAGTTATCATTGTGTAATAAATTGAAGCTATATCCCTAAGCAGATTTGTCTTCAAGTTTCCAATTTGCCTTGTTAAAAGTGTTGTTTATACAGTAGTTAGCAAAAATGCAAGTAATTACACACAGAATTCATTCTAAGCCATTTTGTATTTTTTTTTCCTCTTTATTGGTTTTCTATCTTCATTATCCAATATTTTGTTATACCTAAGCAGAAACCACATTCAAGAAAAATAAGAAAATAGCCAGGCCATGGAACGAGCACTTCCTTATATTGAGGACAGCATTTCTTGGATATAATGCTACAAGACAAGGCCTTCTGAACAAACTAATCCAAATGCAAACATCCTTTAATAAACGAGTTTTCCTTTGTACTTGGATTCTCTGATGCTTACCAGTGAGAAGCAGAACAGAAGGACAAACATTTTGGTTGATACGTTATATTTCATTTTATGAAATAATATTTATTCAGAAAGGAGGACTCTTTCAAACACTGCTAGGCTTTTACATACATGTTTTGCGTTGTAAGAATATCTGTTTCTTTTACCAAAAACCAGATGCAAAAATAAAATCGTAACTATAATTGGAAATTGAAGAGCAATTTGGGGACTACAAACACTGGGAGAATATATTTAAAATGAGGAGTACCAGGTAGGGAAAAGTGCAGTGTCTATGAAAGAAGGAGCTGCTCCAGCTTTGGTGTACTGGTAGAGACTTGCGCTGGCAAGGACTGATAATGCTTTATTGCCTTTCACACTTGCCACTGGGATCTCACTGTAACCTCGAAGCAAGCAGTTGCTAGGATGTACTTGCTAAAGATAAGAGCAAAACTGTGGAACAGAAAGGGGAAACCCTATAAGGCTGGCCTTGTGCTTCCCCGGAGAGGCTTACATACTCACAATGTACAGAAACTATAACCAGATCAGGAGAGACCTAATTACAGAGCTCAGAGATGTTAATGACACACAGAAATTTACATGCAGCTGAAAATATGAATATCTCTAAGCCAGCAGTCATATCTCCACAGGGTTGGCTTCAGAACCAATATTTTAAAATCTAGGAGCTTTTTCTGTAAGGTAGAGACTTTCAAATAGTCAAAACCATTTATTTTTTAAGTGAACAACACTCACCATAAACCTCTGTAAAATTTTATTGACCAAGATCTTTTTTTTCTATTTGTAATTCCTTCTGTTATGCCCTCTCTGAATAGGGCTTGCAGCAATAATTCCTCACATTTATCTTTCCATCTTTCGATCTCAAAATCCTATATCTGATTTGGACACAGCAATCTCCAAAGCAATGAATACCCCTTTAATTTACTGAGACCTTTTAAGGACAAAATTACTGAATGATTTTTCTTAGGGTTCTTATTAGGTGCAAGGCTTTTTTTATGCTTATATTTATTTATTTTACCAATTTGTGTAACACTGTGGTTGCATAGTTGACTGACTTCTATGTTCCTTGTTTCTCTTTAGCTTCAGGGAAACATGCCCCATATCTTTACCTGTAGTGGAGATAAGGAGTTGTCACAGCTGCTATCCATGCAGTCCTCAAACCAGAGAGTACTGTAATAAATCCTACTTTATTTTATGGACAAATAAATGCTGAGGTAAAATATTCGAGGATCGTTGCTTGAATACTTGCCATAGCAGCGCTACTGTAATAACCAGTATGACATTAATTTACTGCAATGTGCCGTAGGAAGAAGGAAGAAGGAGGGAGAAGGGCATTAAAAGAGAAAAATTACTATCCTTCGGATTTATTGGGATTGGCCTTCCTCATTTTCAGCCATCATTAGTTGATTAGGTGCTGATGACAGTATGGACAAGCGTGCTAGAATAGTTGGCTAAGAAAAGCCCTAAAGGTACTCTGTTAATTGAGATGATGTTCATATTGTACTTACTGAACATAACTGCAGACAGTGAAATAAGAGCTTAGTGTTGTGTAACAGACCACATGAACATTCACTCATTATCAGTCTGTAAAGAGGTGAAAACACTGCATATAGGCTACTATTACTACAGAAAAAGAGATAATATTAAAAACTGGAGGAGACTATCTTGAGAAACTGTACTTTATACAGCCTTCTGGGAGATGTTGAGAAACCTGTCTAATGTTATTCCATAGTTCCATTAGGGAGACATTACTGTATCAAAGGAACTGAAAATTGACTTATACCTTCATCTTCTTGCACCTGAACATAACGAAAGAGCCAGATTTGCTTACCCACTCAGAAGCTTAAATGTTACTGATACTCGTTCGGTGCTTATATTCCACATACTTTAAATTTTAAGGTAGTTTGGAGAAAATGGCAAAGAAATGCCACTATACCTCTTTTAATCTTGTTTGTGAAAAGTTAGTATTATACATGAAGAGAGAAATGTGCGTACCTCTGCACAGAACCTGCAATGCCATAGATGTTTGGAATCAACAGTAACATTTTACTAACAATGGTAATGCTATTACCAATACCTCCGTAATGTTAAATAATTCAATATGGACATTAGCCTGCTTCTTGCTGTGGCCAGGGTGAATTTCAAACTCAGTGCCTAGACAGACAGTCACATGAAAAAAACTCTAAAAGCTTCAGAATGGAATAGACAGCAATTTAAGTGATCCGTTGAACTTTTAGGCAAATCCAGAACTTTTTTCAAACCAATAGTTCTATGAATATGTTATCCACAGAGCAAAATTATCCCTGTATCTGAAGCATTATGTGCTTAGTCATAAAGGATATTACTCCTACTCACAAAATTTTAGTATCAACTCTGTTAAAGATAAATATCGGTATTTACTAACCTACTATGGTAGGTTGCTGGGGCCTCGTTGGTAAACATTCAGCCCATGAGATGGCGAATGGCAAAACAGTTATTCCTGAGCCAAACAGGAACTCATTTCCTTTGGTCATTCATGAGCCAGAAATTTCATATCACTATAACAAGATACATTAAAAATCCATACACTAGAAATACTCAGACACCTGGGTCAAAAATAGCACAGAAGTTTAGACTATGCCTATTAGGACCAGAATAGTGCAAAAAACCACATACGTTTTTAGACTTAGCTAGTGCTTCAAGTGCATTACTACACAGTCAAATCAATAATTACACATACAACTGGTCATCCATGCTCACAGATACTGTTGTCATCACTAATCTCTAGCCTAGTTTTCTTATGGGATGGTATTAGTATTCAAGGGCTTCTTCTGCCATCAGATTCTTCTTACAATAAATATGGTTCTATCTTTAATGTCCAGTGAGATAATAAATAGCATTGCCTTCTTTCAGACAACATCTGTTGTGACTTTGGCATTCAGCTCAGTGGAAAGGGAGTAGCGATTGATCACATTATTGGATATCTAGACACGATGTGGCAGCATCTTTAGTAAAAGGCTTTGAAACTCAAGCAAATAGTCTGAGGTAGCCACAAGAAAAATGAAGAATATTTGAAGAGTCAAGATAAGGAATCAAGACATCCAAAAGAAACAAGAGATTCAGGATCAGACACACACAATACTCTCAAAAATGTTAGCACAAAAATATTCCCTTTAAAATACTCATCCGAGTAAGCTCTAACAGGATCAGGCTTTTCTAGTTCACGTTGTCTGTCTGTTTCTAAAATCATTGTGATTGTGGATCCATGTATTACTGTCATGGCAGTGACAGAGAACAGATCTGTTTAAAGTGCGCTTTACCAAGCCCTGTCAACATTTGAACTAGAAGAGTGATAGATTGGACAGGTTTGGGAGATACTGTTTCCTGCCACTACTTAGGAGGGCTGACACAAGAGGCAGAAATCCACCAGGCCCAAGCGCTGAAGTTTTCACCATGTCTTGCAGCTGGCCAGGCACAGTGCTGTTGCATAAGTAAGGACAGGAAAGTAATGAGAGCAAATGTTTAATGTGTAAATCAATCACAATGGAGACCAGTTGTTATCTGCAGAGTGGGAAAACACAGAATGAAATGGGGCGACACACCAAGATAGTAGTATCTATGACAATATCACACGATTGCTGAAGACAAGATGAGGAGTATGAAGTCTGTGCAAGTTTTCTCTTTGTTACCAAACTTGCTACTGTGAAACAAGAATGAGTAGGGTAGTAACAGGAAATTCTGCACAAATAACGATATATTAACTTTGTAGAATTTAAAAAATACAGCACTGTTTGTAAACAAACATGTTAAAATATTTTTCTCCCACCTTAAGTATAGAAAATCTGTTGGTCTAAAATCACCAAAAAAATCTTCCAGTCTGAGTTATATTCATTACACAAGAATTACAGCATGAGGGCTTGCATCTTAAAAACATTCACAAAAGTAATGTTATTACAAGTTACTGGTTGTTTGCAGTATCGGGCCCTTTGCAAGGACAGATTTGACATATGAGGTTATCTGAAAGTATCTAGCCCCTCCCGCTGCCATTTTTTACAGCTGAAACTCAATCTTCCTTGCCTCCTGGGTACCTTGAAGACACATCACAGAACCATGCCTCCTTAGGCAACATGCAAAGCCTTTCACCCCCAAAGATGTGGAAAGTCCCAAATATAGCCTCTGCTACATGGTTGTATGGCTTCTATCCCTTTCCTCAGCAGGTATAAAAACACTGTACTCATCTTTTTCAACGAGAGGGTACACCTGGTTCCCTGGTCAACCCCACCTGCCAGGAATGCCAATTATAGGACAGCCTTTCCCCTGCTCACTGCTCCTCAGCTAGTGCCCTTCGCTCAAAAGCCATCTTTGTTCTTCCACTGTACACAGCACAGCCGACTGGCACACTCAGCATCCCTCCTTCACACCTTGCACTTCCCAGGATGTTCCTTATCTTCCCATGTAACCTTGCCATACTTTCACCATCTCTGACAGGTTGTTCTCTCTCCATGTCCCAGTTCAGTCACCTTTGATCCCTTAACATGCTCTCATCTAACTAAACAGCTTCACTCAGATTTCTATAAAGTCACAGAGCTTGCATGGGTCCTCTCCTATATATATGTACATGTATATCGTCAAACTCTCACTCCGTATCTTCTGCAAATAGAACTAAATCTTATCTCATCCTATATAACTCCCTCTTATCTTACCATACCTCTACACCTTCTTTATCCTATTCCTCCTCACTACAGTGAGAAGCCTCTGCTTCACCATACACCTCCTCAGAGGGGCTGCTGCTCCAGTTTGCCAACCAGAATAAAACACAGAGATGGCCCCTTCACTCAGTGTTACTTTCATTACTATAACTCTTCCTCCTCCCACACACCATTGCGAAACCTTCTCCTCTCCATACCAATAGATGCAGGGAAGTGTGGCATCAGGCTTGCAGTCTCTTGCTGATAGTAGATGAAGCTTCCAGTCTTAACAGTTCTTCCATTACAGCATCATACTGATCAACTGAGACAAGCATTAGCCAGTGTCACAGGAAGAGAATAGGGACCATTTTTCAGAAGAGTGGATAAGAACTGATTTTTTTTTTTTTCCCCACCCCTTTAAGAGCTTCTGCATTTAAAGCAAGGAAAAAATGGGAAGTGTTTACATGGGACATTAAAATAAGCAATATCCTTGTAGTTAATTATATGCACTCAAACTTACTTAGTCAGTTTTTTGTTTTTTAATCTATATAATAGATGTACACCAACCTGGTTTTGAAAATGACCAGGTGCCTTGGGAGTGATGAAATTCAAGCTGAATTTCTTGTAATGCAATTTAAGATGTGCTAGAGCCATTGGAGGTGGTATTAAGACCATTCCTCAGGACTCTAGCACCTATGCAGCAGTTCAGTTACACAGCAGAGTGCCTTATCTTCCTGCCCCAAGTTTCTGTGAGATAAGATTAAAATAGGTACCGTTACAACAGAAACCACCTTTGCATCAAGAAGTCTAATGAACAGTCAGTGCATGATGTTATTCAACTCAGCTGCAGTCCACATTCAATTAATTCACTTTCTTAGCACTTTCCTGCCAGTTAATATTGGACAGTAAAATGGCATCTGAGCTTCTTGTCTCCAGGCTGGCAAGAGAAAGGGTTAGGGGCTGGAAAATAAGACAACCTATTCTTTTATTCTATTCATTGAGGCTGAGGAAGGATGAGTCTCGGGGTGGGGACAGGAGTGTGGTGGGTGTTAATTTAAAAAAATCTTCAAAGTGTTTAATTTTGTTACATATAAGTCTGCCTATACAGTTCTTAAAGAAGGTTCAGTCACTAGCAAAACAAAACACGACAGGTTCACATACATCCTCATCAAAACAAGCAGAAGTGTATCAGGGATTACGCCACTTTTTCCCCATGCTATGCTTGATGTCAAGGGAAAGATGAGATTTCTTTCCCCTCAGAGAGAGTGACCACAGTCTTTCAATATTTTCAAAATCTCTTTACATGGTATTCTCATCCAGGATGACACCACTTCCTAATGCTCCTGAGAAACGGAAACCAAGCTGTCCCATCCCATCACTGCTCTTGGAGGAAATGAGGCCAGGTTAGTCACTATGAACACGGTCTCACTAAGGACTGTTTAAGGACAGCTGAAGAGACAGTCAAGTGTAAAAGAGGAGACTGGGGATTGTGGGGATTGATAGGTAGTGTAGACAAAAATTGTAGCAGGAAGGAATCAGTGAAGGGATTATTGGTAGGGACTAGGGAAACATACTATAGTCAGATATCAGACTACAGAGGAGAAACCAGTAAAATGATATAAACCCAAAGTTGTAAAAAAATACATCATTATATTTCTAAAACTTTATCTTGCTGAGTTGTAAAATCTTCCAAAGCAAAACAAGCTGTATCTCAGGTGGCACTCCCAAACTGTCTAGGGAGACTGGCTATGTTTGACAGATTTTGATTTTGTGGCAGTGTTCATATTTTACGAAAGAATAACATTACCCTTTTTTTATATACATCTTTGCTATATCTGTCTTCACTGATTTTTCTAAGAAATCAACAGACCAGGTGTCAATCAGATCTTCTAGCAGTACCCACACTAGATATCAGAACATATTTTCCCTCTTTTTTCTTGTCATTTTGGTTTGGTTTGTATTTTCTATCTCCTCTTACTTTCCATTAAGTATTTCCAGACTCACTGGAACTCCAAACCTTTAGGCAATACCTGGAGCAGCTGCTATAAAAATGACTGATTGTGTTTCAAAATGTTCATCATTCCTGTAGCACTTGTCCAACTACTAACCCGGTAAATACTTTTAATACTGCAACAGATTGGGATTTTTAGTTTTACTTTTTAGTGAGCAGGATACACAGATCACAAACTTGGAAAAGGAACATGAAACGGTTTTTATTTCCTTTAATGATGGCTATGTATAAATAGCCATGACTACAGAGGATCAAATAATTCATTGTGAATAACGCTTGTTAATTCAGTTTATTTTTTAAATTTTCACAGGTAGTTTATGAACAGAACCTGAAGTCTGTTACATATTCACAATTTCTAAGCATTTGTGGTTTCATTTGGGAGAACAATTCTTGCCATATTGTTGTTTCACAAATTGTTCATTAGAGGAAGTCTCTATTCATGTAGTTAGTTCATTGCATCACCTATGGCTGTGGCTTCATACTGGGCAGCAGCCTGCCTCAATGGCTTTATGTTTTCCGTTCCAGGCTGCTCATTCCCCCTCCAAAGCCAGTTACACCGGCACAGCTACTCAGTGAGCAAAATCAAGTAGCTGACCTGCCTGAAGAGAGTGAAGTGTAAAAGAGGAGACTGGGGAAAAATTGTAGCAGGAAGGAAACAGCGAAGGGAGGATTGGTAGAGACAAGCTGGGGGAGGAAAAAAGAGGGCACGTGTTTCAGCTGTGCAAATGTTCTGATCTGGCCTGCCACATGGCTGCCCAAGAACCAATGCTGGCAAATACCAAGGGGAAGCGAAGGGGCAGGGCCACAACGGGCCAGGATGGGGCTGCCCGGACAGTTACTGCTACCAAAGAAACATGCTGCTGCCTAAGGTTTGTAGAGTTCATTTTCTGCTTTCTGGTTGCTCATGTGCTAGGTTTTTAACACTTGAGAACAACAACTAGCTAATAGAAACTCATGTGTACGTGGTTTCTTGGACAAACACTATGCCGTGCTAAAATTTGAAAAATTGCTGATACTTCCAAAGGTTTTTTTCAGACAGGGATTAATCAACTATACGATGATAATAATCATAACTGTGAATTGAACTTGGAGACTGTTTATAAAAGTAGTTGTAAAAATACGTATTGTTTTTGGCTTATCTTTATAATTTGCAAATTAATGTACAGATTCAACATTTTTTATAGAAATAGGTTTCTGAGACAGCTAAATGTTGGGGAGAAAGTTCTGCTGTGGCTATCACTTTTCTAGCTATATACAGAAGAACAAAAAGGACAAATTTAACTATTTCAGTAACTTCATCTGCAACAGATAATAACATCTGTTATAGGATGTTGAACAAATAAAGTGAAGAAAGGTATGATACTGTTCCTTAAGAGAGAGTTCTATACTATTTTTGAGACAAAATATGACTATAGAAAGAGATTGTCCTTATAAAGATTAATTATCCTGAGTATTCTTGGGAACCTATTTCTTTGCACAGCTGTGGGTTAGAGGAAAGGGAATTAGGTACTGAACAAACAAAAATAAAAACTGTAGGGAGTGGATGTCTAAGTAAATTCAGAAACCTTCAAATATTTGGGAATGAGTGTTTGCTTTATAGAAATAGCAAAATAGGTATGGGCTGTGCAACTTTCCTATGTTCCTCTCTAGCCTACAATATATGAATTTAGCTTCTAACTGTGCAACATTATGCAAGTGGCTGGTGTAGTGCATACAGACTATATTAAGAATTTTTTCATTTCTCAGTCAGTTTCATAATGGAAAGTAATTTTTTAAGACCTGACACTGTTTACAATATCTAAATTCGCATTGCCTTTTGTCTTTTAACTGCTGAATATTTCATTTAGCAACTTTTCCTTTAACATCTAAGTTCCCTTGGTAAGTAAGGGTTATGAAGGATGCTTTCCAGTCTTCCGGACTACCCTTGAATGATTTAGGTCTGCTCTTTAGATGCCCCAGATCATTCCAGTGATTCTTCACATGCTCTGTGCCACCAGCTGGAGGATTTTGCATAAACATGATGGAATGGAGATAATATTTTTCCTTTGGTGCACCAAGCATACACCCACACTGCATCACTCAGCACAGGGATACTAGTTACCTCAGTGTAAGCTGGTTAGCACTATGCAGCACCCCAACCGGCCAACGTGCTGACCCAACTTGTTTAGAGAGGTAGCATGAGTATTTCTGTATTGTAGTTCATACAGTGAAAACATAATCTGGGGCTCACAAAACAGTAGGTAGAAAGGCTAGAACAAACATGCTTGTGCTAGCTGGGAGCTCCTTAACAGAGGAAATCTCAGAGAATTTTGTTAAGGACCAGTTACACAGCTATAGTTAGTTTTCTATTACTTGTGTGGTGAATCCGTTTAGAGAATCAACTGCTGTTTAATGCAATTTTGATTTAGAAATTCTTAAAGTATGCATCTAAAATTCACAACCACCTGTTTGCTAGCAAGATGGAAAATACTCAGGGCCACCCAAAGCTGTAACACACGTTCTATAAAAGAAGTGAACCAATATAAATACCTAGTAGCTTAGGCACCAAAAGACGCTATTCAGGATATGCAGCAAGGTTTGTACAACCAATAGAACATTTTTCTTGCACACTACCAAAATAGATTGCAATTGCAATGTAGCAGACCTCAAAAATCAAAATAAAGAGGAACTCTGCAACAAGGAAAAATATGAGTTTCAATCTCTCCGTAGTCATTGCAAGAGGGAATCCTGGGAACTGTAGGAGCAGAAATTAGAAAAGAAATAGAATGAACGAGGGTTCCCATTACAAATCACATCTCCCTCTTTGCTCTGGACTCAAGCAAGGAGCACTTCTATTTACTGTATAGCTTGTGTAACACATGGCCACAAGGTGTTCTGCAGAACCCAATATGAAATCAGGACGGAGTTCATTTCTAGCATCTTGCTGGGATACCTTAGCAGTCTTTCCTCCTTCTGTCAAATGTCCTGCTGTGACTGTCAGTCAGGCAACCATGAAGGGCAATCAAGGCATGGCACAGCCTATTTTTGACATGCTGTCAAATATTCATTTAGATGGGCCAAGATCAACTTTCTGCTAAATCTCAGAAAAGTCTTAAGAGCTGAAGCAGCAGTGGAGGCTGCACAAGTGCAGATGTGCCTTAGGGCATGCCTAGGTAGTCAGGTGCAGACAGCTGCATCCCAGCTGTGCTTGCGTGTGGAGCCACACAGCTGGAAACAAGCCAACAGCAGTTTGGAAGCTGCATAACCACACTAGCATAAGACTGAAGCAGAGATGGCATGAGTGTAGCAGACCTGCCCATGGGCATGTGGCTAATCCAGCTGGCTGAATATGCTCATATGCTTGAAAAGAGCCAAATGGTTAAGTGCCTCACTGAATCAGGGCTAAAATTTGGGCTCTTTTATTTTAAAAAAACCTTTTTTCAGAACATTTGCTTTAGGGAACCAATGGCACCCACACACAAAGTAATTAGCACCTATGACAGGAATAATTAAAATGTTGTGAAAAACCTAGAATGAAGGAGAAAAAAAAGCCAAAATTATTATAATCTTAGGGAAATACACATTTACCAAGTAAATAATAGGGGTTTCTGAAAGTCTCAAATAATTAACACAAATTTAAACCCTCTGGTGTTCATTCTCAGGAGAGACATTTGAGACAGATAGACCCAAGAGAATGCAACTGATGAAAAGGAAAATATTCCAATCTCCTGGCTAAACAATATGCTTTGTGTAGATTTTTATTAAATATTTTAAACAGGAAATTAAAATAAATTGATAATTGTTGCACAATGCTCAGATACCAAGGTGGTAAGAGTGTTTTAAATATCATACCAAACCCCAGAATATTCAAAGTTAATGTTGATGGTCCACACTTAACATACCTATTATCCTTGTTACTATTAATAGTGCTGCTTTAACACTGCAGCTCTGGAAATATTTTCAGAAGTAACATTCTGAACCTGAATTCAAAGGGAATGTTCACATAGGCTAGATCATTTTATGACTTTAAAGATGAAGGGCTATATACTGCTGTGCTTTTTTTCTAAAGATCCCAAAGAATTCAATCAAAGAAGGCTTTCTGATTTTTTTTTTAACCTCTTTTACCCTCTTCCTTCTTGTTTTAGTATTTTCTAACAAGAATTGAACTCATCTTTCACAGCATTACAACATTCATACATGATCTCGAGTCACAAAACTGCTGTGAACTCCAGCCACCCCCAAAGTGAAGGGTGACAAGACCGGACTACAGTTCAGACTAGAAAGTGAAGCATAACTTATTTCATGGAAGGTACATGGGAATGCTACAACATTATCACATTTTTATCCAGCAGCTTGAATAAATGTAGTGTCAGCGTTAACTACAATAAACCTTCTCTTGCAGGCGTTTCTCATGTACTTGCTCCACTATACATACAACAAACTAAAACTTGCATTCTTAATTGCATAGCAGCTGTGTTAAACCAGGCTATAGCTTAAAAGCAACCATACTCGATGATCTTAAAGATCTTTCCCAATCTAAATGATTCTATGATAAACGCTGATCCAACTGGGGCAGTTTTTCCTTCTGAAAATGCTGTGGTAGAAAACTCTTCACTGACATCCTCAGTTGCCAGGCAAAGGTGGCTGGGCTGAAAGGAGGCCTGCCTGGGGCAATTGCTGAGTGCCTGCCCTAGCCTTGCAGTTTACCCTCAACCCACAGCTGCTTTCTGCAGCCCCTCTCTCTTAAGTTATGGTAAACACAGGTCAGATGTAGCCTGGAATCCAGATTTCAGATCTTCATTGCAATTTAAACGTACTTTTACAACTTAACCATTTGCTACACTACAGTAGTTCACACCTCACTGCCCCCCTTGAAATTTGCTCACCCAATTCCCGGACAGCCTTACTGCCAGGCTGCAGGACAGCTGGCAGAGCCACGAACCCTTTTCTCCATCTCCTTTGGTGCTGCTGCATAGCAGGCTGCCCTGGAGAAAACATCCTGGAGCAGAGGAGCCACACATTTCCAGAGGCCACGTCAGAGCTCCAGTCCCTAACTACAAAGAATATGCAGGTGATACATATCATTATATTAAAAAAAAAAAAAAGTACAGCTATGTATTTATTTCCTGAAAACCAGAACACAACTGCATTTTGAAGTACTGAAATCTTCCATGAAACAAAACATCCACCCAAATGTAACTTCAAATGCAAATGTTGCTCCCACAGAAGTCAGTAGGGAATTTTGTCACTGGTTTCTTTAACAATAAAATCAGGCTGCCTGCCTGGATCTCCCAAGTCCCACAACTCTACTTTATGTCATTATTACTATTTGTCAGAAGCCTGAGAAATGTGCTAGGCACCTCCCCATATAGATAAAAGGACATAATCTTGAAAAAATATGGAAGGCTTATCCTGTTTCCACACTGCCTTTTAGACAGTTTAGGAACTAAGCAGGTGTCTCGTATCAAACTCGTGTGAAGTTAAACAAAATACCAAACCCTATCCTAGTTCTTACATTTATATTTTGATGCAGACCTTTAGGCAGTTCCATTTCTAAGTATATTCTCTTGCAGTAGGAGAACAAGTTTTTGCTTATATATTTACACATGCAAATAAGATGCTGTGGGCTGTGATATGTTATCTCTATTTTTTAAGGACTTTTCTTGAAATGTTTGCCAGGAGGTTATACGTACACCATGTGATGTGGCAGTTACTAATGTACTGTAACTATATCCTCCCAGTAAATGGCAGAATAAACAGGTATATAAAACATGCATAAATGTTGGTGCATCTGTTAGTACTTCCCTAATACTAAATCAAAATTCAATCTTTTCTTCTAAAATTTTCTAACATAATTTTCAGTCTGCCATGAATATGTGTATAAACTATGTATATAAACAATTTAGCACAGTACATGTACAGCAGCTAGTCTCTGCAAAGTACTGATACATCCTGAAAAAACCTGGTTTGTATCTGAAAAATATTGAATGCAAGCTTTAAAATTGCAGAAGTATTTTAAGGAGAGACACGATAAATTACTACACAAATACTAACAATGTATAAAAGTACTTATAGCATGAAAGCTTAACATGTTGTCAGAACATTAAAATTCCCAATATCCATGTGAGATAAATACCATCTTCATATTAGAAATGAATAGAGAAACATTTTGTTCCTCTTGAGAAACCACTGTAGAACCTTATGATGAAGTCCTGGCCTCAGCTGTGGACTGCAAGCTATCTGCCACTACTTCGAGTATAAAGACTGCTTTTCAGTGCTCCTGGAAAAGCCAGAGTACACCCTCATCAAATGCCAATCCTGCATCAGGCCTACTCAACCCAATTTCTGATTGGGTATGCAAAAATATGTAAAGATAAAATGCAAAACTTCTCAGAGTGATCATTACGAATCCCCCCCATCATTTTCTTTTAAATATTGCTAGTCTAACACATGGTCCCTGCCAAGCAATGCAAGAAAAAGAAAGTTCAGAAAATGCGTAGTTTTCAATCTTTGAAATGCATTTGCATACAAAGTGTACATTTAAAGGGAAATAACTTGACAGTGTCAGTGCCTGATACAGTAGAAACTTTATCACACCTTTTCTGCACATCTAAAAACATTGCCAAACACTAGAATTTAACAGTATTTAATGTTTATGAAATAAAGCAAAAGTTCAAAATGCCTGGGATATGTGGTTCCTTTGTGTTATGATACTGCATATATTTTCCCTTCATTTAGTGATTCTTCACCTGAGAAAAAAGAAGATATATCATCTGACTGACTCCTGCAAGATACTGCTTCCTTACTTCACTCTGCAAGTAATGGAAAATAAGGTATATACTTCCCAGAAGAACTTAGTATCATTGTTTGTTAAGTACCCGTTTCTGGAACCACAAACACTTCTTCAGTTTTCCTTCTCCAATGAAAACAGTGACTTTGTGACCAGCAAGATTGTATTGAGAACTCCAAAACACTGATATGAGGCTTTTTATCTCATATTTAAAAGGAAAAAAAACCCAACAGCTAAACCTTTAGTTTCTGTACCAAGAGTTGTCCTCAGGAAGACAAAACATCTTTTACAGCTACCACTGATTATATTTACAGAACCTCAGATAGATGGTGTAAGATTAAAAAAAGCAGATTTTTTTTCTAAGTTTCAAATAGCATACTTGATTATTAATATTATCATTCCTCTTATCTAAGATAATGAAAACAGACTTATATCCTTTTGGTTATATTTCACTCTATGATAAATATGTCAGAAATCAACATCTTGTCTTCACTTTTGCTTTGTGAACACTACTAAGGAATGACTATTTCTTTATTCTTAACTTATTTGAACAAATGGGTAGGACGAAATTTATATTAGTACTATGAATTACATTCTCTTGTAGTATTGGATATAAAGATTTTTTTTAATCTACATTTGACCTGCCACATCCCTTTAAAATTATGATATGAAACAATGTAGGAGCTAGGATTAATGGGAATACTCAGTTTCTGTTAAAAGACAAAAAAACAATGTACAGGCTTCTCTAAAAAAAAAATTAAATAATTAAAATCCAGCCATTCTAAGTTGTTCTAAGCAATATATTTGCAAAAGCATTAATTCTTTTCTAAGTTACACTTGAACTTATTTTTTTTTTATCTTGAGGAAAAAACAATTTGCCAAATCCTACTTGCTCATAGTCCTTCTCTGATTTTAGATCAGTATTCTTATTGGAGTTCTGTGTACTATAAAGGCAGATCAATAAACTTCATGGGCCAAATTTGGACTAACAAAACCAGGTACAACTCTGCTAAAGCTAAATGAATTGTCCCTGCTTACATCAATGATAAACTTGGCTTTTTATGGTGTATTAAAAAGAGAAAGAGAAAATGGTAACAATGTTTAACTTGGTCGTGCTTCGTATGTACTTTATCTTAAAACATCTACTTTTGGTTTTTAATTGTAGTGGTGTTCTGTAAAGAAATACGACCTTATAGGGCATTTTCAGGAATAGAACAGTCTATATATTAAAAGGCAGCAAATGATTCATAACTGCTTAGCGGTCAGGCCTGTGGGGCCATGCTTCCCATGTGAAATTTTTTTCTGCATTGCAAACTCTTACATTAAATTGTGATAAATGAAGAGCGGAGGCTATTCATACAAATCAATGACTTTAGTGTATGTGTCATTAGCCTGAGAGATGCAGGCAGCGGTCACTACTATAAATCATGTGATGATCTGCTGTCTGCGACTCGATGCAAGCAAGCAGATGCATTAGGAAGGTTAAAGAATGAAATTAATCTGTGCATTTCCCTTTCTTTCTTTTTTTTTTTCCTTTAGTCACCTGGTCATACGGAAAGAATTAAAATCACATGATCCAAAGTTAAACCAGCTACAGAACAGTAAATTGGCTAATTTGGTAAGTTAGATGTCACCTTTCAACTTAAAGTTAATTAAATATTAATGGGATTAATTTATTCATCATCACATGAAAAGTAAAATATATAGAATAGGTAAAATCCACCAGTGCTCCTCACACAGGGGTTGATATTATTAATTGCTTTTAATGTAGACTGTGGCACGAGACCACGTGCAAGAGATCAAGCACACCGCAAAATGTGCTCTGATACTTTTAAGTGCAGCATATTTCTTTCTTCGCATTTTATAAATCCAGTGTTTAGTAACCCATGGCCATGCTCTTCATCCCGGTACCTTGGAGTGTGTTATGAATATGAGTCAGGTTGAATGTAATACTGATGATAGAATACATTTCCAGATATCTGTGACTGGGAGTGTTAATGGTGACAGTGTGCAAAAGGGGTCAGGGACAGTAAAAAGAGATATGGACAATATAATTTTAAAAGAGGAATTAATGAATTTGGGAAGGCCATATTTGATATAAATGTTAGGCCAAAGCCTTCAGTCTTTACTCAATACTTACTCAGGCAAAACACCCACTGACTTCAGTGACAGATTTCCTGGGATGAGGACTAAATATGCCCCAAGAGTCAGATTGTCCCTTACTTTTATAGAAGAAATTGGGAAGATCATGCAAGAATCCTACCCCCTACTGCATCCATGTAGATCCTGCAAGAGATCATACACGTCTCCTTCCCGCCGCTCCACCGCTTCCCCTTTGCAGCCTAACATTACTCACAAGGAACAAGTCAGTATGTTACAGAGTAGGAGGCACAGAGCAGGAGTCATGCCCAGGAATAGCAACACTCAACGTGCTTATGCATAGGTCTGCAGTGCTCCCAAAGTCAAGCAATACATCGGTACGGACTCCAGGATTTGGCCTCTTGTAACTAGTACAGACTGTAGTAAGGAATCTTGAAAAGGGTTCGAAAGACTCTGCTTTGAGCTAGCAGTTGACTATGGGCACAATCAAGAAAGCAAATTAATGACAGAAGTGATTGCATTTCAAAGGTTCTTGAAGCAGTCCATGTGCATAAAATAGTGCAGAACACCTTTACGCTTATGAAGGGCACTATAAATCAATAAAGTATAAGTTAGCTTGGACAGTGATAAGATAAGTATTGCATGTGCTTAATTCACTTAGTTATCCTTCCAAAAAAGATAATACACTCAATGTAGACATATTTCAATTGAATTGATAGTAGATCAGGACTAAGCAAGCCTAGAGACTGAATTACTTTTATCCATCCCATCAAGTATAAGGATGAAGTTGCAAGCTAAATCAATGTCAGAAAGGTCTTACTGTCTCTTACAATAGCATACCTACTATCACTTATAATGAAATATACTAAAATTAATAATAACTATTAAAAATAAACGTCTATCCTGTTATGGTGCAAACTTTTAGCAGGTTAAGAAATAATGATATTAATTTAGATTTCTAAATTCCTCAAAGGCAGAAAAAAGCACAAAACCTGCTCATATAATTGCTCAGAGACCACAAAAATTATTATTAACTAGAGTTGCCTAATAAAGGTGGGGAAGAATTGCAGTCAGTAGATTTAAAATTACTGTGAGCTGATTCCCCCAGTAAAGACAGTCTCTTGTGTATTGTTTCATTGTCACTTAATTACCACATTGACTTTGTATGTATTTATTTATACTTGGTAGCATTAAGTTTAGGGCACACATCGCACACATATTTTAGGTTAATTTTCCCCACCATCACTTGGCTCTTCAATTGATCCCATCTAGTTATCAGGACTTTGCTCCTTTATGTCTACAGCAGTGATTGAAGCGTAGTGCAAATACCACACAGAGATTTTGGGTTGCTGGTAGAAGTTGAGCTGTAACAATGCAGAGTTTAGAACACTCAAATTATCCCAGACCTAGCTTACAATTTATCTACATAGCTCTGCAGCCTGCAACGTAGGCAAACCTCTCTAAAGAAAGCATAATCAGTCCCAGCTTAGGTAGTGGAGTAAGGAGAAAAAGGAAGCAGCAACGTCAGACACATTGAAGTGGAAACTTCCAGTCTCCGAGTACACAACTGGTTTCCTGTAAAGTGGCATAGGTAGCTTTCAGCACAGATTATGTAAAACCAGAAACAAGCACTTCATTTTAAGGACAGGACCAAACATATCCAACCAAGTGCTTTACTTAAGGTTAAGCATGTAATTAAACTGAAGATCTCTGTTGGCCAAGCTAAGGCCTTCATGTCCAGCAGCAGGGCCAAGCAGCTGTTCTAGGCTGCATCCTTGCTAAGGACCCATCCAGTTCCTACCAAAATCAAAGACAAGATTCTTTGCAGTACTTCATGAGATACATTTCTTTCTCTCCCAAGGTAAATGCAGTGATTTTAGGAATTCACATCATATTTGCTGCTTAATTTCCTGGGAAGTTGTGTTTCTGCCATTGCTCCAGATTTCTGTCTATTTTCTACCCATTCATGAAGCACGAGAGCACTGTATTTTAAACCCAAATGAAGGGAGCTATCATGCAAAAATAAGAGATGGCTGCCTATTTTAAAATTCAAGTGAATGTTTCAAAATTTTTACTATAATTGCCTTTTAGGAAGCAGAAGGGAGTTCTGAAAAACTTTGGTAGCAACCTGTAAAAGTCCCTCTCCATGACCATCTGAATATGAAATAAAAAATGAAAAATATTATGTGGATGAAATCGCTCCTTCCTTTTGGAGCAAATCCATACTTCCTTTTTAGTGACTAATTCCTGATTTTTATATCACACATCACTTTTGAGTAAATGCCAAAAAAGAGGCAAAAGCTCTTTACAGTCAGTTGATAATTTTATACTGTGGGTTTAAATTGTGGGTCGACAGGAAACCTGGTTTTAATTTTTAAACATTACATTAAGAAAATAAAATATTTCTTACAAAAGCAGCTACTTTACTGGAATGCTTGATCCCACAGCCAGTTTATTTGCCTGTTTTAGGGACTGTTGGGGAATGTACTTCGCATTTTATGGCCGAGTCAGGCTCCTTTCAAAACCATATGGTAGCCATAGCATGAATCACCTGCTACCTCGGTATTTCCTCAGCACAACTGTTTCTTTCCAGGTCCTCCCTCGCACTGGACTCCATCATGCTAGATACTGATCGCTCTCATTTCCAATTAGCTTCAAAGTGAAGGCACACAGTAGCTTACAGAATTAGCTCAGCTCCCTACATATAGCGGCCAAGAGGTTCTTGTTCATGTAGCCTCACTTGGTCCTCTCATGAGGATAAGGACTGCTTATATAAGGGCAGGAGTCAGAGCCAAACCTTTAAACAGCAATTATGTCTCCCTTAAATTACAAGGACCCTTCTTAGGGTCAAAAGAACTAGCAAACTTGTTGATGTCCCTTTACTGGTTGCGTCTAAAGCATGCTGATGAATAGGTGTTGACATTGCTAAACAAAGGTATTACTAGCAGATTACATCCAGGAACCTGGATGACTGTAGAAGGAGGGCAACATAGACTCTTGGGTTTGCTGTATCTCCCAGTTACTACACAAAAGACTAAAACACAGGGTCATGGATAAAAGTGAATAAATGTTTCTAAATTCTTATCTTAAACACACTTAAGCTTAAAGCTATTTAATTGAGGATTTAAAAGCATGTATGGTTTATGAAGCTGTGGCTACCTGCTTCATTCTCTTGCTCTTATTTTTGCTTTTATCCTTTTAGTCTTGAAGAAGCCTAATTAGAAGCTTGAACAGGGCTCTCTCTCCCTGCCCTTAAATCAGTAATTGGCTTCAGTGCAGAGACTGTCAGGAAATTAACACATCACAACATGACAGCTGTTAATTTTTTCTCCTTATTTGTCATATGAATCACTGCTGATTTGCCAGAGTGCATAACAAATTAGTGGTCTGTAATCAGCGGCCTCTCTCCTGTGTGCAGCACCTACTTGTTTTTCCCCTTTTCTCCTGAAGTCCATTACTTCACTGCTTCAGCAGGAATGACTGTTGCTAGGTGTGTCATTGTCAATAAATCAGAATAAGCAAATGCTAAAAGCGCAAGAAGCTCTTTAAACTTTGATGAAGGCTTTTAGTTACATTTTTAAACTTACACTTGGAACTGGATTTTTTTTTTTTTTTTTTTAAATTGTCACTCCCTGGCATAATATACTGTCAAGTCTTCTGGTATCATCTTAAGCTCTGCATTCTTCACAATGTAGAGTTGAAAATGTGATTTGCAAAAATTAAAAGAAGATATTTTTGTGAAGACAATTCTTAAAACTGTAAGGCCTGCTGTGGACCCCATGCCAATAAAAAACAATTAGACATCTTGCACAGTGAGATTTTCCTGTTGCCTTGACTTGTATTCGCTGTATTTTTGTATAATAAACTATTTAATGAGTCAGTGTGCTTCACACACCAATAGAACTATATGTGTAAAAAAAGCCTTGAGTCCAAATACAAAACCACAAAAATTGGAAAGTGAGTTAAATTCTATCCCTCTAGACAGTGGTGCAATACAATCTGAGCATTTTTGACCATCTTTTTTTCTAGTTCGTATGTTTTACAGATGATGCTGTATATGATGAAGGCCATGAGAACAATGCAGGAGCATGCAAAAGCTGGAACACTTCTTCCTGTATCTCTGAGCTATGCTGAAGACTGGTGTTCAAATGACAGTTTAAGAGGTCTACTATTGGCTGCTATGCTTATAAAACCAGAAACGCTTTGGAAATATGAACTGGAAAACTTGAACCCTAAATTATCTGATGTATGTAACTAAAGTGAATGGACCCGTTATGTATTCAGCATCTTGTGTCTCAGACAAAGTAAATTAAAATCAGGAATACGAGATATTTTTTTAGCAAAAGGACCTAGTATGGACCCTGTCCTATGTTTCCTAATTTGTACTGAAACATGCTTAAAGTGCAAGTTCCCTGTAATTTTTTAAGTGCTCATAAAATAGTTTACTTCCTTCTATCTGGCCTGAATAAACTACTTAAAAGCAAGAACAACGGAAAATGTGGAAACCTATACTCCAAAGTAAAATGCTGCACAATACTTTGTATACATCACACCTTTCTCTCAGGACTCAAACACTCCACCTTCTCCTCCAGAAAGGCATGAAAAGAAAAGAGTATTCGATGCTTCACATGGTACCTGAACACTGGGTGTTTCTGAAGAACCGCTGCTTCATACAGCCGTGCAACTCTGCTGTAAGCAAGGTCATCTTCACACCAGGAGGCAGGGAGGGGGATCCCAGCCCTCTGAGGTCAGTCTGGTAAGGCGCTGGCCCTGATCCAGCAAAGCACTTACACACCTGCTTTGCTTGTAAGGTAAGCAGGTATTTAAGTGTCTCAGAGACAAAGTGCTCAGTGCCTTACAGTGCTGCATGCATATGTTTATGAGTAAGATTTATTTCGTGATTCACAGACATCACACTATGAACTAGTACTCTAACTCCACGGGTACTATTAAAATTTTCGGTAAGATTACTTGACAATTATAATTTCAACTTTTCAAAGTCTCTTCAGTAGAATTTTCCCTACGGTTAATTGGTGCTTTGTATTTACATGTTCATACAAACATGAAATGGTTATTTTCATGACAATATCTAATTATTTTAAAAATCTAAGGAATTGGATTATTTTTCAGTATTGCACGTATTTTCTGCTATAATTTATGTTTTAAAAAACAAGGAAGGTTTAACTACTTGTAGGAGTTTAAAATAAAGCCTCAATATTTGCATTCTTAAATGCAATTTGAGTTTTTAAAAAACATCTTTCCTTCAATAAGAAAAAGCAACCTATTTCAGAAATTTTGTTTTGTTGTTCAGTCTTAATAAGTATATTTTTTGAGTAAAATGTAAACTTTCCTTTTGCTCCATTATGCCTTGGTTTAAAATCACAGCCTTAATTTTTTGTTTACATTACAGAATCAGTTAGCCTGAAAAGAACTGAAAGGAGCGATTATAAAGTGTATGTAGTATAGGGCAACTGCTCCAGCCTTTTTGAAATGCCACTACAAAGTGAATCTCAATACTGACTAAAAGGAGTTCCTTGACCTACTGTAGTACCAACACACAGAGGGACTGTATTAGGCATCTAGAAGTCTTTAATAGGGCTTCTGTAGCAGACAGCCTTTGTGCAGAAAGGTCACGAGTGAACACTGTTTACTGAGTCTATAAATTACTATTTCTTTAGCCTCGCCAGATTCTACATGTCAAAAGCAGTACTAACAAAATTATGGTGAACCAATATGTATTTCAAAATTCAGACTTAAAAAATCATTTTCAGTAACAAATTGAGAAAAACCAGAAAAATCAACTAAGAACAAAACCATAACAAAATCAGTCACATAGAAACACTGAACAACACTAAATTACCTACAGGTTTTCAAACTCCCTGTCATGAGGAAAATCATTGTACAACACTCAGCACATGTGAGGTCACTGTAGTTGTGCAGCACGTGTACACTCATTTGCTCATCTTACTGCTTTATTGGCACTTCTGGGTGTCCCATCTTCAAAATGTGCCATCACTAATTAAAATTCAGAGCAGAGGAAATACCTGGTCAGAGAAAAGTGCCTGGTCAGAAAAGGAAAGAGTTGGCAGGTTACAGACAATGAGGCAGCTATGCTTTGCTCCGTCTTTCTGGTGTTGGGCGCTCTATATTTTACGGTGAGACCCTAAGATTTCCATTAGGTCACTTGTGTTACTAATACTTGCTTAAGTGGCAAAGACTTGAAGGGACAATGTTTGTTTGTGGTTCATACAGGCTGGCCACGGTGGTGGTGTTTAATAAATAATGAGGAGGAATTAAAGCAAGTGTAGGAGACTTGTATTCATTATTAAACTGACTTCCTGCTCCCAAGATTTCAAGAGCCTGTTATTAGTGGTCTCAAAATTAAAAACAATGGATTTGGCAGTGACTATAAATATACAGTAAACCAGCATGTATATTTAAATAAAGGAATGAGATGTTCTTAAGAGCAATTGACAATAGGAAATTTTACCGGGAAGCCTCCAGCTGCCACTGTTTCCAGTATCATGAATCTAGAGATTCCTTCAAAAGTTCTGAAAATTTGCAGAAGTATAAATAAATAAATAAATAAATAAATTCAGCAAAATATGCACGTGCAGAAACCTTAAAAGTAGGCATCTTTCCCTAAGGGATGTAGAAAGGGAATAGACAGGAATTATTTTCTATTAATACTCCAAAATTCTGAGAGCTGCACCAAAACACTGAAAAGAATCATTACGCTGATTTACGAAGACATATAAACTTATATTCTAGCTTGCTAGCTACCCAACTTGAGGCCTTAAAGAAGCCTTAAGGAATACATATAATGAGCTTTACTCTCCCTAGCCTTCATTTTTTTATCTTCCCCGCTTATACTTTCTAAAAATTCCACAATAAATATTTTCGATAACTTCTAGAAGTAATATTTTAATGCTCATTTTCAGGTAATGTTTTTTTAAAAGATGAGTGGGAAGGACTTGGGCAATGATTTTAGGAATCTTATTACACAGAAAAAGGAAGAGTCTTTCCAAACTGAGGAGCTGAGTTTATTCAAATCCCATCTTACCAAGACTTGCTGGGCTAATGCCTGAAATCTTAATAGTGTTTCACCCTCCTTGAAAAAGTGAGGGTCATCAGAAAAAAAGATAAAAAGGACTTATTTCCCCGTTTAATATCGCTCTTTAACAATATTCACCTTCTTTTTATTAAAGTTCTTTGATGGCCACGAGAAATACACCTGTAAAGATAACTACCCGCTGCCTAATACCAATGACTTCACATCAGCCTAATCTTGCCTAGTGACTACTGGCAATTAGTACCAGAAAAGGAGAACAAATTAGAAGCTGTTTTGTATATCAGTTCATCACAGCATTTCAAAACACCTTTCCTGTTTAACAAACATTTCTGCATTCTTTTATGGTATGCTGGAATATCTTTAATTACAATGCCATTAATTTGTAAAAGTCATATTGTCCATCTGGGGTCCTCCAACTGTGGAAGAGTATTTGCAAAATTGGAGAACAGTATTAACACCTGTCAGAACGTAAAAGGCTGGCTCAGCCTTCAATTAAAGCACTGCCAAACATTTCTTTCTTTCTGTCACAGGTTTTTTTAAGGTATAATGTAGAATCTCAGCTCTGAGGGAAAATTAAACTAGAAAACAAGGGCAAAGCCCATTGAAGTAAGTAAAAGTGTAGTGGGAAGACTGCAAAAAGGTGGTGTAAAAGTTAAATCAGTAGCAGGTGGAAGCAGTTTCTAGTGGTGTAGTACCATGATAGTAGCTTGCTGACATCAGCTCAGTTCCTCACATACATTTGATATCTTTTCAGAGAGTCAATACAGTACCGATTCTCACCATTATCACTTAAACCAAATGCCTGACAAGGGCCATATTGTCAAGTTCCAGTGCAGTACAGTCAGTCATTCTGTGACAGTAAGGCAGGTTTAAATCCTGCTGATGTCATGCTTGATTAATCACCAAACTGAATGGCAGCAATTAGAAGGGAACAGTACACAGTCTGGGTGATGGTACAAAGGATGGACTGGGAGATAGCGGCCATCTAGGAAGATATACAGCCCCTGGCAGGGACTGCTCGCATGGAGCATAAAGCAGGTGAAAAAAAAGAACCTCAGAGCTAAGTACTCTAGGTCCTGAGAACTAGCACTGTGCTTCATGCTTAGCTTGTCTAATTAGTGACAATTAAGAATCTAGGGAAAAGTAAGTAAACTACATTGGAAAAAGGAAATTGGTATTAGCAAAAAGAGATGGTATAAATTCCACTGCATACTGGAGTTTAAATAAATCTTGGGAGATCTTTGTTTTAGGACACAGTGGAGTTTGGAGATACAACAGTATTGATCTTCCTAAAAATCCTTTCTATTAGGTGTCCCTGGAAAGGATTTATATTAGAAGATACTCAAAAGAGCCTATGCAGCTCCAAAACTGATGTCTAGATTATTTTCTAGAAGAACAAGAGTTGTGTTTGTTTACCTCTAGACCAGAAATTTCCTGGAAATATATTAGCATGTATTTCATAAGACATGAAGCTGAAAGTGATATCTAGTAAGTACCAACATCCATTCTATTCAAGAAGGTAGTTCAGAAACTGAGCAACAAGAGGGCAAAAAAGAAAAGGAGGTACTGTGCAAGTTATTAAGCAGCTTTGTAAACCAAACCAGTCCAATTTACTTTGGGGAAAATGGTGATTGCTGCATTATTCAGAGAAAATTGCTGAGCTCTTTTCTGTATTACAGAATCTCTATATTTCATGTTGTATACAGAAGAAAAAAGAAAATTGTGCAAGTCCTAAAACCTGGAATCCAAAGCTAAAGAGTTTACTTTAAGTCACAGAATGTTTAGCTATTAGATAACCTATAAACATTTTTGTTTCATGAGTGGATGTTTAATCTAGCACAATACTGTTCCAGAGGAAACCGTTAATAGTAACATTTTGTAGCAGTTGTATGCGTGTCCCCACTGGACCTCTAAATGAAGTCTGCATAAGGACTGTAAAGGTAGTAACCCTGCAGCTACAGCTATAATTATCAGGATTTAATGGTGTTTATGAATGACTTGCTATGAGTCAAAGGATAATAATACCTCTTATTAAAAATTTATTCCAAGTTATTTTTATAAAACTTTACTCATTTACATGTCACCAATGATTGTTCTTTTAAATGAAACAATAGAACAATAAGGAACATTTACTCTTCAAGAGAAATCTTAGCACAGGGTCATTATATAATGACTCAGTAAAAACAGACAAACAACATGTAATCTTTGTAATATAGCAATTAAAAATGTAAGACTAAAAGTGAATGTGTTGAGTAAAAAAAAAAAACCAAACCAAATTAGCCTCTAAAAAAAAGACCTTTAGTGCCTTATAAAAATAATGCTAAACTCCAGTTTGGTGAACACTTCCATCCATATTTAGATGCTGTCTGATTCACTAAGATAAATGACCTTAAGTCTTTTTAGCAGCTAATGGCTAAACACAATCCAAATGGAACTACGGCCAGATGGCACATGCGATTAGGGGAACATGGCTATCAGATCAACCACAAACCTGAATAAGCTAACATAGTTCAAGATGCATTATCTAATAATTCCCAGGAAGTAAACATTTGAAATGAAAGAAACACAAGGAATCCTTTTTTCTTGACAGACTTAATAGCAATAATCAATCGTTACCCTGTTGCAATATACTCATAATGAAGAGGAACTTCATCAATTCTAAGTCATAGAAAAGGGAGGTGGAGAATCAAAATTATCTTCCAAAATTTTTTTCAGTTACTGTTACTGGTTTAAGTCCAACAGAGCCACTTTAGTCTGATATTTCTGTATTCTTTTCACTCTGAATTTTAGTCTCCAGCAGAATATTTAAAACATTACCTGAACTCTAACAATCCTAAGTAATTGAGGATTTTTTCTTCTAGAACAAGTCTACATGTTATGTTATTTTAGCATACAGATAAGGGAGACGGTGCTATTTAAAGTCAGGACAAGATAACAAATATCAGGACTCCTAGATTCTGCACATATCTACCACTGATTTAATATCCATTTCTAAGGAATTTAAAACTCATAGGGAAATTATTATTCACAAGTATTCACAAATGTCTTTGAGTTGTCTTCGATTTATGACCAACTTCCTAAAAAGCTGTTAATGAAACTCTGAGCCTTACGCAGTATGTTTAGTCAAGAGGTCTGGTGTGTTTCCCTCAACTCGTACACCTTTGCCCACCAGTTCAATGCAACACATCAGTGATTTTGCCTAGCTTAATATTTTGGATTTCATACTGGAGCAAATAGGTTTAGGAATCAGCATTTCCTTAATAGGGAACAGTGAGGACACACCAGAAGATGATTAAGGGATACAAGCTTGAGAAGTGGGCTCATGTGAACCTCATGAGGTTCAACAAGGCCAAGTGCAAGGTCCTGCACCCGGGTCAGAGCAACCCTTGGCATCAATGCTTGCAGCCTAAAAAGCCAACTGTATCCTGGGCTGCATCAAAAGAAGCATGGCTGGCAGGTCAAGGGAGGTGAGTTTGCCCCTCTACTCCACTCTTGTGAGACTCAACCTGGAGTACTGCTTCCAGCTCTGGAGTCCTCAGCACAGGAAACACATGGACTTCTTGGAGGAGGTCCAGAGGAGGGCCACAAAAATGATCAGAGGGATGGAACACCTCTCCTATGAAGAAAGGCTGAGAGAGTTCGGGTTGTTCAGCCTGGAGAAGAGAAGGCTCTGGGGAGACCTTACTGCGACCTTTCAATACTTAAAGGGGGCTTATAAGAAAGATGGGGACAGAATTTTTAGTAAGGTCTGTAGCAATAGGACAAGGGGTAATGGTTTTAAACTAAAAGAAGGTAGATTCAGACTAGGTATAAGGAAGAAATTTTTTATGATGAGGGTGGTGAAACACTGGAACAGATTGCCCAGAGAAGTGGTAGATGCCCCGTCTCCAGAAACATGCAAGGTCAGGTTGGACAGGACTCTGAGCAACCTGATCTAGTTGAAGATGTCCCTGCTCGTTGCAGGGGGGTTGGACTAGATGACCTTTAAACATTGCTTCCAACCCAAACTATTCTATGATTCTATATGGGGAAAGAGGCAGCAGGTGCAGTGAGAGGAGAAGGAGTAAAAGGGAAAAGCAATGAACTGTTACACAATAGTATGTCAGTAAAAGCATGAATCCCCATATTTGATGAATATTTAAGTATTTATGACTAAAAGATGGTTTTAGAGAAACAGTGTTATCAGAAAGCAAATCTGAAAGAGGACACAAATCCACTCAAAAATAGTCTCACTATAAATGAATAATTGGAGATTTTTTTTAAACTCATCACTCAGTTCTGATCCTTAGCTAACCCTCAAAGAGATGTTGTTGTAAAGGTTAATTAATTAAAGTGCACAGAGATGATTATTTGAGAGCTGCTAGGTAAGTGCAAAGTACTGTTACTATAGGTTAATATTTTGCTCTTAGGGCACAGCCATGTTTGACACCAAGGTACATTACATTCTGAGACAAACAGTTTCAAAGCTCAGGGCCTTATGCCGCTTTCACTGAAGTAAATGGGAATCTTTCTGTGGGTGTTAAAGACCATTCAATCTGGCTCTAAGGATACAGCTGTATGGAATAAAGCTATCTCCTAGCTCTATTAGCATGTGCCTCTGGCTCAAGACAGCTAATCTGTCTTGCTTCTCAGGCAAGCTAATTAGGTCAGCGGATACACACATTGGGATCTATCCTGGGAATCTTCAGGGGAATGCCAGTGCTCTGTATAGGACTAACCACAGAAAACACAGGGAATTTGGCAAAAACAACTGAGTTCAAAAGTGGCAAGTACCCACTGGTTCCTATGGACATTGTGGAAATTCACAGGCACTCAGCGTCACTGGCCACAGGTCACCATTAGTGTGTGTTTCGCTCTAGAGATAGATTTGAGCCACTTCTTCCACATGGCACTTTTGTCTCTGCTATCAGTACTTCCATCATGTTACAATCAGATGCTTGTTCATCGAACTTCAACAGTTTGCTAAGAATTGTCTCATCTCCACACAAGCACCTTGATCCCAGTTTGACCCACTGCACATTTATCTGACGTGAGATATGATGCATAACCAAGTAGATACCCAAGAAGTGTGAGACCAGCCTACCATCATTTCTTTCCCTCTGCCACCCTGTAAGAGCTGCAGTTAGCAGAAACAACTATGCTATATTCCTCATTACACAGAACAGGACGAGGAGTCTATGGCTTTCTCTCTGAAGCCCATGAGACTCTAGAACTTGCTCCTTATAATCCAAAATAGCCCACATTTGGGGCCTCTCCAGGGATGCAGCAAAAGACATCTGTTTGATTAGGGGGACTAAGATGCAAAGGGATGAAAAGCAATGGTTAGTTCCTTCGGAACTGACTTCAGTTCTACTAAGGTTTAATCTAATTTAATCGACCGTATAATTAAAGATGTTATGCTTTTAGAGACTTGGACAGACAGCTTTATTATTTTATATTTAAGCAAATAAATAAGAAGTTCAGAGCCAGATTTGAAGTCCGAATTCAAAATTCAGGATTGCTTGGACTTGCTTCAGGACTATTTCACGTATCACGAAAACATAACTGTAGAGTATAACTAGTGTAACAAGAATTTTCTCATAACTACTGTAATAAGAATTATACACAAAGTAAAACCATAAAGCGCAATGTGTGAACAGTGAAAAAGTGGGTTCACTGTGGCAAGGATTGTTTTACCTGGTGCAGCACTGAGAAAGTCCATCTACAGGGTAAGATCCTGGAACAGATTTTCCCAAAGCTTAGGAACACGATGTTCTCCATCCATTTCCTCTAAAAATACTGGAAACAGGCAGCGTTGAAATCCTCTTAAAAATGAACAGAAAGGACTTATCTATAAAAATGTTTCTTTAAGGAAAATTTGAAAATTAAAATACATCTTTTATCTGTCCTTTTCCCTCATTTAAGAAAACAACATGAGGAGCTGTCTGATTTCTCAGTTGTTATCTTCCAGGGAAAATTGGGCTGGTCCAGATAGATGAAAATGTAGAAGAAAAGTCAACAGCGTTTTCTCAGCTATTGTGTAGAACCACCTTATCAATTAGTAAGAACACCTGAACACTGATTTGGGGACACAGACATGGAACCATTCTTTTCCAACAAACAAGGATATAGAATACAGGTGGTATACTGGTAAAAAAAATAAAATGCACACAATTTTCTTCAACTTGTCATTGCATAGTATTTTAAAATGAACTTGTATACGAAACATTCTTGCAGGGGTCAGAAAAGAATATTATGGCTAACAATACAATTATGGAAAGATCATATACATTGAAATTCTCTTAAATAAGAACAGCTATGTTATTTCAATTTAGGCAAATAGTTGTTTAAAAGAAAATGATTTCTCTGTAACAGTTATGGGGAAACATTTATTTCCATTTCTCTACATTTAAGTTTGTCCTACTAATAATTCTTTGTTCCCACCTCCTCTCCTTCACTAAATGATGTTGAAAGTAAAAGAATGGATGTTTGCCTCCATATATTTATTCTTTATCCCTACCTCCTTTCTAGTAGAGGAGAGGAAGAGATGCAGGAGTACAGAGGAACACAGATAGCACCATGCTCCTTTATTTTTTGCAGAACAGAGGTTGCTCTTGCAAGTACTACTCCTTGGTTTCACCTGAGGCCAGCCACAGCCAAAGGAAGCTGTGATCAGATGTCAAGCCCCTGAAAGTGTCGTCTCATCTGCCTCCAAAGCTGCTGTGTGCAAGACCACAAAAGCAGATACGCAATGCTATTAAAGGCCAGTGTCCTGTCCTTCCCACTAGTATCCAAGGAATGATGGTTTCCTTCCCCCTATCTTCACAGTAAGGCCAATTGCACACCCTGAGGGGTCTCCATGCAAAATTCTGATTTTAGATGAAGAGAAGAACAAGCTCCCTTCTAGCCATGATATGTGATTAAAGCAAATCCAACTGGAATAAATTTTTAAAGTCTTTTCAGCAGTACTAACATTCCTGGGGAATGTAAGAAAAGGAGTTACAACTGAGCCCTGTTCTTCAAGTCCAAATATTTGATTTTTTTTTTTTTAAAGTCTAATCAATTTTAAAAGTCTAATCAATTGAATGATTGGGAAATAACTGATTAATGAGACAAAGGGATACAAAATGATTTGAAGGTGAAAATTCAGTTACTGAAAAATCTACAATTTAATATTAATATTTTTTATTTTCTGTTTGGAAGTTATCTCTAAAAATATAATCAAAAGGTGGAATATGAATCATTCTGATATATGCATGAATGAGAAGTCCTTAGAAATCCCAGTCCATTAAGATCAGAGCTCCCTACCTGTCCACCACCACACCTCCGTAGGGGGCTGGAAATTCAGGAGAAACAAAAGACAGGAGTGAAGGTATTCATTCACATGGAGGACATGCTAGATTTAAATTCTAACAGTGTGAAAATGTTTTATGATTTTAATGTAGACACAACAACATTTTTTTGGTCTCATCTCTTTTATGTCTCCATATCTGCCTCCTTTTACTCCTGTATGCTTATTCCTCTTTGAAGCTTCCATGACTTGTAAAAACAAACGGAATTTTTTTTTCCTGTAAGATATCTATCTTCTAAAAGAAACAAATTGATAAAACTGTATGGGCAAAGCATGCAAATTTGCGTACACTGGTTTTCCCGTCCCAGTATTTTCTATGTGTTGTATAAACCATAGATGTGAAACAGAAGAAAGAAAATATAGGACATTTGTAACATATTAGTAACTTAAATTTAATAATACTTGAAGTATACATTAAATTTAAATTATGTCTTATATCTGTCAGAAAAGAAAGACTACGTAGATGCTTTATGGGCACAAAGTCTCCAGGGAGTGTCACAAATTCATTTGATGTCCTTAAGTAATGAATTTTCCACCTGGATCTCTGATTTAGCTGAAAGATGTGTAAAATCACATTCAGACAAGCAGGCAGAAATGCGAAGTTCCCTATTGACTCTGCATCTGAGCACCTTCTCATTCATTGTTTATTCTAGCAAATGTATTGAAATGTGCTGGGCTGAAGAAATAGACACCTAGTGCTGGTGTTTCATACAGTCATATTCCAAAACTAGACACCGGAAGTCTTTCAGTTTCAGACAAAATTTTCTTCTTTTCTTCATCTGTGAGCACTGGCAGTTTAGCCACAGAGACCTGACTTTTTTTTGAAGATGACTATCCCCAAGTATTTTCACAGAGGTCTGTGTTCCTGGGAAACTGACATTTGGATTGTATTCCAACCTTTTTGGTTTTTACAGTGTTAATAGTTACAACCATGGTACCAGGGCCAGCAGTACGGTTAATTTCTTATATCAATTACTTCTGTGATCTGTTTTCAAAATCCTTTTGTGAATTTTTATAAAATTTTCCTTGCTTTCCTTTCCTTAAAATTTTCCTGAAACATTTTTGCTGCAGTTTCAATACACACAACTCTTATTTCAATTGATCATTTGCAAATTATGAATAACAACTATATTTGAAATATGCTTTAAATTAAAATATTTTTTAGCTCACAAATGAACAATTTTCTTCTATTTTAGCATTTCAGACATTAGCTTTTTTTTTAAAAAAATCCATTTTATTTTAGATTCAGAGTTCCTTTTTAATGTTTTTCATTTCAGCTGTTGATTTGTTCTGTGTTTCTCTCCTGTGTCAACTTCAGCAGCTCACTTCTCCATTTTCTATCAAATTGTTGTCATATAATTCCAATTCTGTCACATGATGTCCTATGTATTCTTTCACTAGATGAGTACATATTGTTTCTGATTGGTTCAGTGTAGTCACTTGAAGTCACACTTGAACCTAGCCTCTTCTCATGACTGAGGGTTTGTCTGTTAGAAGCTCTGCCTGAAGCACTGCCCACAAGACTGAATCTTTGGTGAATGCAAGCAAACAGCAGTGATTTCTTGAGAAGATTTCCCCAGCCTTACAAAGAGTCAGGCACTGTTTTTTCTTTATCATGCTAGACATGTGCTAGCTGATGGCTTTACTGTTTTGTCAGCAATTACCCATTTCATCTCATCCTCATGAAGCCTTCCCTCCCCCCCTCCAATCCTGATGTAAATAAAGGACATCGCATAATAGATGTTGATTCTATCCTTACTGTTGAGCTGTAAATTCAAGCTCTGCTGCTCCCACTGTGCTTGCAACCAGGTGGCTCACAGCACCAGCAGTGCTCTGGGGAGCCACAGAGGTGCAGGGAAGGGAGAGGTGAGTCCTCCTTTTGCAGAGCTTGCCAAGCAGAGCAGCTCTCACACAAGTTTTGCACTACAGCTCCTAGCAGACATTATC
The DNA here is from genome assembly GCF_026419915.1 of Harpia harpyja. Taxonomy (NCBI): domain Eukaryota; kingdom Metazoa; phylum Chordata; class Aves; order Accipitriformes; family Accipitridae; genus Harpia; species Harpia harpyja. The sequence continues at coordinate 13,081,497 of NC_068948.1, read as the reverse complement.
TTGCCTGAGGACACACAGATCTTCTGGACTAGATCCTGGGCACAGTACAAGGTTTGGAGGGCTGGAGTTGCTAGAACAATGAAAAGAGGAGGCTCGTGCTGGACTTCATCCAGCTCCTCCTGCCCTTCTTGAGCCTTGACATAAGCAGGTACTGATTAGAAACCATAAGCTTTCTCAGCCTGTCCTTGGCTATTACAGTTCTGGAAGGTGCTCATATGTTAGATGCTGCTTATCAGGAACAAGACAGCACTACAAAGCCCATATCCAAGCACGATGAAGACAGAGAAATTCTCCTGAGCTCCAAGTGCTCCAATTGTGTCAGTAACTAAAGCCTTTTTCCTGCTAAGGGGAACCAAGCAACTTGCTGGGTTTAGAATTACTTCACGCTCATTGATAGGCAGGTGTCATGGACCTCTTGACAATCTGACCAAGCCATCTATCTGTGGATAGATAGCCATACCCAACTATCCATCTGTCTCTATACATCTATGTATTATGTCTATTCTACGTGCTGGTTCATGAAAAGCTGTACTGTACTATACTGTAAGGTTTTGCTTTAAGGTTGTCCCTGCCTCTCTGATTCTGAGCTTTGTTTGAAGCAGGTTTGCTGTGAAATTGTTCCCCTTCTGTTTTATTATGCCAAATTTGCTACTATTTTGGCAGCCTTGTATCCAAAGAATCCAAAAGAAATTTAGCCATGTCTTAATTTGAGAGAGATCAAATTGGAAAGTAATGTAGGCAACAGAATTTTGGTTTTGTCAGTCATCTTTGTGTAGAAGCTCTACTTCCTTTATGACTTCATTTACTGTGGCATTAATTTGTCTATAAAATAGGGATGATTACATTTCCTTCCTTGATAAAGTAATCTACAGTATATGGATTGATAGGGTATGTAAGAGTTATGCATTTTTAATAATGGAGAGACCTGTAAAAATTTCAAACTTCTTAAGAATTAATGTATCAGTAATAATATAAACTGTTAGGGCCTAAAGCTGAAAGCAGTTATGGGTGTTTTTAATGTATTATTTTTGAAGTTCAATACAAAGTGTCACAAGGCATTAGACATTTCCTGTTTGCAATCGAGGAAAATACTCAGAAACATTAGAAAATTTAAGAAAAATTTAAAACAAATTAAACCACCACCCATTCTGAAAGAAAAGTTCCTATTACATAATTTTCTTGCAAAGCAGATTATGGGTCAACTCATAGCTAATTTTGTTTACACGAGGGTACATGTCCTCAGCTCTGCAGAAAGAATAAATTAAAGACTCTATTCATGAAAATGTTAGAGCGAGATTATATCTGAACAACAAAGATATTTTTAAAGCAATAAAATATTAAACAGATGCCAGTGTTTTAGATACATAAATGGCCTGATATGGAAGACAGTCAGGTAATAGCTTTGAGCTGTGAATGTTTGCAACAAAATGTGAAGTCAGATAAATCTCACTTGGATTACATTGCATTAGAAACTCAAATTGCAGAACAGGCCTGTTGAAAGAGCTGTTAGAGTTCACAAATCTTTTCAGAAACTCAAGGCTGAATTATGTAAGCTGATTTATTAATTTGATTTCAAATTATGGAAAATTCCAATTTTTGAGAGGTTTATGGTTTAAAGAAAAACCTAAGTTAATCTCACAAATTTTCGGCAACTGTTTTTAAAACCGATTTACATCCCAAACTCAGGTCGAAGTGTCATAAGTTCTTTCTGAGGAAAACTGATAAAATAAAACTAACACATTTTGCATATTTCTGGAGTAATTTCCAGACCAAACTGTATCTAGTTATTAGATATATCAAATACATACAGAAAGCAAGAACTGTAGCAATCCCTGGGCCAAGACTCAGATGCTTATAACCTGAAGTTGCAGAGGTATTAAAAAGAAAGCACATCACAGCTCCTCTGCCTCTGATTTTAGGGAGAGACTTACTCACTGGGGAAATGGATGCGGTCAGCAGGCACATGTTCACAACTGGCTGTACTGAATAACAAACTTAGCTCCCCCACAGAGCTTCCAAATGACTTCACGACCAAGCAAATTTGCTCAGGACCTCAGAGGAGGCTGGCCTCCTCACACCATGCCTCTGTAGGCTAAGAGAGCGACCAGAAAAAAGAAAATGGGATCTGCTAAATAGTGGAGTAAACAAAGGACTGTTCAGTGCAGGCTGTTCATCTGCACAATGCCAAAGAAAGTTTCACACAACAGTTGACTTCGGTCAGCTAGAGTACTCCAAGGTGCTACATGCTCACATATCTGCTTAAGGATCACAGCATGACCTTTTTATTTCTGGGTGGGCCCCCAAATAGCTTGTCGCAGAATGTTTTTTGCCTGTTTCAAAGTGATTGGGTTCCTTTCCTTTTGAAAGCTGTGCTAATAACCCCCTGAGGATTTCCTCATCCCTCTAATCTGTGAATGGAGTAATATGGGATCTCTATGGATAGAGATTTCTGAAAAAGAAAAAGGTCTGCTTAGGATGCTATGACTCCTTATCAAGTATGCAGCAGAAATGATTTTAGAGGACTGTTTAATTCTGCACTTAGGTGTTTCTCATTATCAGGCTCTCTAGTGCATGGATTAGTAGCAATTCTACTGTTCCAGAGCTTTTGTCATTAACAACATCCCACCTACAGCAACCTCTGTTAGTCAATAATAACAGCTTGTTTAAAAATAGCAGCATCAACTTGTTTGCACTGTTATTATCTGTGAATGGCTTATTTCCCCACAAGACTCTGGGACGGTGCATAACCTGCTTTCTTTTGGCCTTCTCCTACTTCCTGGCTTTTTCAAAGCATGTTTTAAGATCAGGAGAAGAGACAGACGTATCTTTAGCAAATACTAGTAATGTAATTGCAGTGCTGTTACAGTCCTCGATAGTAAAATATAGCAGTCAGAAGGAGCTGTATATTCATTAGTCAATAAAGTATTACCACACATTTTATTGAATTGTAACCCTATTTTTCCTTGATGAAGATGTTGTGTAGCTTTCACCTTCATATAAATCTGCGTGATTAATTTAGCATTCAGAGTTGGAATAAGAAGAGAAAATTCAGGCCAAATTCCAATCCAGCCTTTCAGCATCATCTCCTCTCTTCTCACTTCAGACTCAGGCTCAGATATTCAATTTTATTATGGCATAGTTTTAGAAACAAATAGTGATATGAACAGTGGATTTCATAGGGCTGCATCTTCCCTACATGTCACTAATTCATTGTCTTTATCCTGCAATCTGACAACTACTACATTCAGGTAGATGCTCTTGTTTGTGAATACAGAAGGTATTGCTACGCAGCATAAAGACAATTTATTATGCCAACGTACTGTATCTTACTCTGTAGATTAACATAAATAATTATTGTAATACTGCACTGCACTGGAATATGCTTAAAGCTAATTGAATACAAAATGAATATACTTTTTATATTTCCTCATGAATTACAGTTAAGCCTTCTGTTTTGTGACAGAAACCTAGAATTAAAGCACAAGAAACAATTAATGTTATAATTATGTGTTCCTAAACTTATATTCAAAAGCATTGGCAAATTATTGTCAGAATATTTGCATACAAGCTGAACAATTAAGTTGTCAGCTGATTCTATTTCTTTTTATTTTTTTTGTAACTGGTTAATTTTTTTTAATCCATTTTGTTATCAGAGCCAGTCAGAACTTTCAACACTACTTCATTGCTTAATTTAAAATAGCATCAGTGGAGATACATTAGCTAAAGGAAGAAGAGAAATACATTGATATTTTTAGTATATTTCTCTTACTCTCGGGGTACCTGACAGTTCTGGAAAGTGAATTAATAGCATACATGGTAAAAGAATGGTAGACTTACTGTCAACTGAGAGCTGCAGCAAAACCTTGATTCAGTTACGCTAGAGGTAGTATTTTGATCACACTGTTCTGCTGCATTTTCTCCCTAGCACAGCAAACTAATAATTCTTGGTTTATTAGAAATATCATTAAAAGTTTTTTTTTTAAATACGAGAAAACATTTGACCTAAAAGGGTAAATACTTTGATTCTCATAAATAGAGGGTGAATTTCCCAGTGTTAGAAAAAATTAATAGTACAGTTCATTTCACAAGAAGAACCTTCTGAAAACAGTATCCTGATTTCCTGCAGACACTGAGTGTCAAATTGAGATATGTCACACATGAAAATTCAAGCCCATTTCTCATCTAGTTTTACTTCTGCTCTGGCCCTGACTTTAGCAGATTTGATGTTTGCAAGGGGAAAAAAATTATCATAATTTAATTTGTGGAATCCATTGACAAACACATCTTTTTTTCTTCCTTTTTTTTTTTTACCTTGAATTAAGCAATCGGATCTTTGAAAAAGCTATATTTAGATTTTTTTTTAATTGACCCATTATTTTGCTTGCTTTCACTGCCAGAACCCCCTACTGCAAACAAGGATAAGGATGCTACCTGGACTTCATTTGATGAATAGTTTTAATTAAAATATTCTGTACCATAAGTATTTTAATGTTACAGACAAACCAAAGGTATGCAGTAATAAATTAAATTATACATTTAAATTAATCTATAAATATGCTATAAAATTGACAGGATATTTTTAAGATAGGGAATGAGACATGGATTGCTAATTATGACAATTAAATATCATGAGTAAAAATAAATGACAATCAATATCCTAGAACCATTTTGTAAAAAGAAAAAAAGGGAGGAAATATAATATCATTTAGATATCTATAAAAGTGAAAAATTATTAGCAAGTTAGAGTCCTGATTTTTCTATTGTAATAAAATGATAAGCAGTAGAGTATTATACTTTTCATCACTGCTAGCCATAAATACTGTACATATACTGTACTGGCACAATCCATTACGGGATTCTTCTATTTGGGTCTATTATGTTCAGGATAATAACATGTTTAATTTTTACTAATAAAATTTCCAGGGTTTCTGCTCACTCAGAGACTGATCTAGAAGCTAGTGAAGTTATTGGAGGCTTTTTCTTTGCATTTAATGAATTTTGGATCAGCCCCTACTTCAAAAAAAACCCCAAACCACAACAGGAACAGCAACAAATAAATGCAAGTTGTAGCAGTGTAGTAGTTATGTACACACAGTCAGGGCCCTAGCCCCATGGACTATTTTTCTGTATGAAAAAACACGTGGGGTTTCATCCTATTAGGGGGATATCTGGACCAAGCATTAGCTCATATGTCACAGGACACCTACCTGAAATTCTTTTAATAGTAACTTCTTCACATCATAAGAACTTTAAGGCCAGGCAAAAACCACAGTGCTGCTTTGTCTGCAGTGCTGTGGTAGGGGTTAGTATATGTGTAAATTGGGTGGAAGCCCATTAAATTACTGTCTCAAAATTGTTTTAATAGTATTAATGTCATGGCAAATACATGAATTTACAGTCCATCATCTTCACGACCATTCATCAAAATGGTAAAGGCAAAAAAAAGTGAAGATAGGACTTTTTCTACATCATGGAGATTTGGGCTAACATTCATTATTGTATTCATATTAAAAGCCTGCTCCATGTCTTTCAATCACATATTTTCCTTCTAATTAAGGCATATTCACTTTTCTGCTAATTAGCTATTCTTTGTTGCACAATGTTTGCTCTAATCTTTTGGAATCTCTCTCAATATCCAGTCATTGCCTTCATTACTGGCTCCCCTAGAATCCAACCAAAGCATGTTATTTTTTCTGCTAATTATATCCTCATTTACAGATTGTTGCCTTCTCTGATTGGCTCTTTAAACCAGTTGCTATGACTTCATTAGCAATGTCTTCTGACCCTGTTATTTCTTGTGACAGGATTTGCTCCACTTGTCCTGTAGCACTGTATCCCAGGGTCACTCCTTTCCCAGATTGGAATAGTGTCAAACACGAAAGGTTTAGGGCAGACAAAAATCACTGCTGAAGTTGCTAATTACCACATGCAGCAACGGTACAAATTAATGCTTCTAGCAATTTAGAAAAAAATGAGTGTTTTAAAGGTGTCATTAACAGGTTAGTTTCATTTATAAATGTGCTTGACAAAAAAAAAAAAGTCATCATGTAGTATGTTTTTGCTTTTACAATCTCTCCATCAAATAAATGTTTTTAAATCATGTGGGGTTTCTTATCATGCTATATGGCAATAAAATTACTGTATAAAGAACGATTTTAAAATCCCTACTGATTTTAGAAGGCAAGTTTCTAAACAGATTTTCCTATTTTAACTTGAATTTCAGAACCTCAGAGTGTATTACGATTTGATTTCCAACCTGTCCTACAGAAACAGTGGTCTCCCTTAAAACAACAAGAATTAAATTTCCAGGCTTTTTTTTTTTCAAAAATATTTTAAGTGATTATACAAGAACAGCATATTAAGGGAAAATTAAAATATATGAAACTGCAGTGAAGTACTAATACCATGTTTATATTAAGCTAGAGAATGGTATGAGATTACAATTTTCATGGGGTGCAAACTGCATATTGTGCTAATTGTGTTCCCCACTTTTAGTCTCTTGCATATCTGAATAATCCATTACCAGAACCAGAGATTCAAGCATATAGCAGAGTTTAACACAAGTTAGTTAATATGAAAAACGCTGTATCTAGTTGTTTGCAAAATTACTTTTGTTGATTAAAAGGCTCTTCAGAACTTCCGGCTTGTGAAAGGGTTTTAAATTGTCTAATGCTGATTGTGATTGCTATGCAGAAAAAAGGCAATGCGAAGCAAACCATTATATCACTGAATCTTTGTTAAGCAGGCCTTGAAAGTGCTTGACAGCATAATTAATCTTGTGATATGAACAAAGAAACCAACTCAATAGTATTGAAGATGCTTATTAAAAATACTAAATACCTTTTTCCACTTAAAAACCTTTTGAAATACTGTGGAAAGTGCCATTACCTTTTTTGTTTTTGCAGTATTTTAGTCTCAAATTGATACAAGGCACACATTGCATGAGGAAAAGAATAAACTGGATGACAATAAAAATTAGTTTGAAAAACAATGCTCCCTGATTTGGGGTGTCAGCTAAGCAACCTCCAAGCATTACAAAAGACCCCTGCACACACGAGCATACACACACACAGTGTCCATTGCTGTTAGCTTCAAAAGTTATTTAAAATAATGACTGGTTGTCAGTCATATTACATTTTCAAAGTAAATCTTAATAAAATCATTTATATTTAAATGGATAACATCAATTTTAATTGTTGTTTCTGCCTTGTATGGTGACTATATCGTATGATGCCAAACCAGGGAAAATCACACACTCAAGATTCCCTGATACTGGGATGTGTTTGTGGTGCAAGCTATTCCCAAATATACTGAAAGAACCTATAGCAAGATATGGGTAGTATGCTGTGACAGTGTCTGGAAGCAACTGTATCCGCAGCATGTAACGTATATGTTCACAGCATGCAGAGACAGAGTGAACCAAGCTTTGCAAAGGGAAGCTACTGACTTTCAGCAGAATGTACAGTTTCCTTTGGAAATCATTAAAAAATGACAATGATGGAAACTAATGTTTAGAAAAAACACCACAGTTTTGATGCCCCTCAGTTTATTAAGAACTTGACACTGTAGCAAATGTTGACATTATCTAGTTAAGGCCAATCTATCTGTTTAATTCTGGAAAGCATAATTATTCAACTAGGACTTGATCCTGCAAGACAAACATTTAAAACTAGGAAAAAAGCAGGCACTGTGCCAGTTATAGCCCAGCAAACCTGATCCTTTTTAAGGCAGAAGTGAGCTAAATGACTGGCCCCACAGGCTAGCTGACTGGAGGTTGTTCCTTGCATATACCATGAGCCAGCTAAGGAGTCAGCCAGGGAGTATCGCAGTTTTATGGGAGATGGCATCTCTGGTTTTGGTCTCCATGACCTCTTGACCCTTGAAACACATTGTTCTTGTTTTCTAATAAGGTCAACTGTTCTGTATACCCAGAAAAAAGACTGCAGAGTGGGGCAGAAGAAATATAATGAAATAACCAAAGCAGCAGCTCTGAACTCCTTTCAAGTATATCATTTTAAGCACTGTATGTTGGCTGTACCTGCTCTTTACCCTGCCAATCTAATTTTTCTTTCCTGAATCTTGAGCACTGAAAGAGCTTTCCCCTAGCTGCTAAGTTTCATCGTGCTATGAAAAGAACCATACTGCATGGCTCTGTATTATGCAGAAGCCTCCACACATAGACAAATACTCAGCACTAACACTATTGTAGACAGTACGATCTTTGGAGAGGACACTGTCTTATGTTACATTGAAATTACATGTAGCACAGGACAAGCCCTGCTTTTGATCAAGGGCTGCAGATGTTAGTTTAAACACAATCTACCTGCCTTGGCAGGCAGCAATCAGCAAAGCTTAGTGCATCAAGCCCACGAGCAAGAGCATGTCGAATCACAGCCTTCTTTTAAACATTCCAGATACCTGCAGCTGCCATCCTCCATGAAAACGCAAAACCTATTGATTAAAGTATATGTTGAATTTGGGGGTAAACACACCTTACTTCGTCTTATCTTCAAGTTTTTTAATGCTCTCCAAAGACATTAAAAGCATGCTGTGTTTCATTTTAATAACAGTGAATCAACTCCGGGGTTGATTGTCCTTGCTCAGGCAAGGCTTCCTGTGACATATGGCAATCTTGCCTGAGCACAGACAGTGTAGGAGGCTCTGATGGCAATCGTTACTGCAATTAGCAAACCACACTACCATATTCATGTTTTACTTTATAGTTCCGATTCTAAACACTGGACCTTTTCTTGAATCCTCTATGTACAGAACTCCCATTAATTAGAATCAAACAGCAAGAAATATATAAAAAATCAATGGCAGAATATGACTCATGTTATTTAATTAATGGGTAATTCCTCGTACCAATATGCTGAGAAAGCTTGAACTTAACCTTTAGGATTAAAAAATTCACCATGTGAGAAAATTTGCTTTTTCCTAATCACATTTCTCCCCAACAGATTTTAAAAACACACGTAAAATCTGTTGGCAAAGTGCTTAAGTACATACAATCCCTAAGACTGCAAGTAAGCTCCTATTGCTATCCATACCAACTTAGATAATGGCAGGAACAAAAAATACCTAATGGTACATGCATCAGTGTTAGAATATACAAACCACTATTTTCACCATAATTCCTTCAGGTGATGACTACAACAGCCCACCAGCTATATCTTTTTTCTCTCTCTGTCTTTCCTCAGTCATTCATTTAAAATTACCACACAGGTATCATTTGCTGAGCAATGTTAAGTGTAGAAGCACATGAAGACAAAGTCTGTATTTCATAATAACTCAGCAATATGGATTTTGGCCTTAAGGGTACATTCATTCAAACAAGAGAATAGCAGTAGGAAAGCCCATGAGCAAAATCTTGCAACCTTACAAAAGGAGATGTTCATTCAGGGGTGAACACTTTATTTCAAGTTTAATAAATTTCATTTTCAAAGAATTGCCAACTCACACAAATTTGTCACTAATCTTCAAATCGGGGATCCTTTTTTTTCTGCTCACGATGCTAGGAGAAGGCACTTGGTTCCTCACTATCGGTTCAAGTGGTTTGTTTTCAGCTACTGCAGTTTTTCTTCAATTTAGATAGTTGCTTCCTCCCTGTTCTTGCTGGAAGCTGTAAAAAGTGTTGCATCTATATTGTCCTAAAATATTAAAGGACAAAATCACTCGGCAGTCCATGTTGTTTATCCACAGAGGTCTGAAGCATCACAAATGCTGGAAGGATCATCCTCAGGACAGCTAGGAATCCTTACATGCTGTCTGAAAGACTCTGCCTGGCGAGCCCCATGTCCAAGATCATCCCAGGCTTACAAGACAACAAGGTTTGGTCCATAACTTTTCCTGATGATGCACCACTATGCCCTACTCAGTGTCATTCCCTTTTACTTCAAAAAACATTTATAACACGGCAGGATGTGGAGGTGTCTTTTTTTGGTAGTGACCTAAGACACCAAAACAGGCATTCCAGCAACTCACATACTGAGGGGGAACAAGAGGGACCCCTGAAATGCAGAAAGTTGTATGCATTTCTTCTACTGCCACGCATACATGCAGATTCGCTGGGAGGGAGAAGTCATATCAACTGAAAGCTAAGGACAGCAACCCAACATCACACTGGACTCCACTAGACCCTTTCTTAGTTTTCTAGCAGCCAAACCACCCAATTTTATAGAGCTTCCTAAGCCTGAATGGCAGCTACAACTGTAGAGTGAGTTCTGGATCCCATCTAAATCCTACTACCTCTACTGCTCCATCTGGCATGGCAAAAAATCTTACCATGCCTACCTGCATGACTCCTGGCAAAGATGCTCTCTTTAGCCTCACCTAAGTGGGAAAAGACCACATCAGTGAGGGATAAGACATACCAGTTGCACAGAAGGAGAGAGGGACTGCGATAAGATATTCTTAAAAAGGAGACCAGACATTCATTTGTGCCCCCCACTTTACCTCACAGGCCCTGACTTAGGATTTATTCACAAAGCCAGGCCTCAGCACCGCACTAGCTATTCAGAGAGTTGTGGTTGACGTGGGGAACTGTCAAGCAACTGCCAAAGCAGAACATGCCCTCCAGCTCAGCAAGGAATAAGAATCTTGGCGTATTTTCTCCGCAGGGTCTGTGCAGCCCAAGCACTGGGAATCCAGGAGGACATCAAGATTTTCTGCCATTGCTGTTACCAGCGCATCCAGCAACAGAAGGCATGAATGAACGCTCAGGACTGCCTTGCTACCGCAAAGAAGTCCCAAAATCATTTCAACCATACATGGATAAGCAGTTTGCCAGGGAGAGGTAAACAAGAGGAAGATGTTCCCAAGAGGAACATCTGACCTTGCTCATCTGCCACCTTTAGGAATATAAGGAGACAAAGGACCTGTGGCAACACGTGTTTCCAGACACTGAGAACACAGCAAACTCTCCATCAGGTGACTAAGATGTCCCTGCTCCCATCTTTTGGGTGAACACACCTGACGCAATCTGCTGAACGTGCAGGAAATAGTCATTTGTTTTTACCTTTTAACCTGCTTTTTTTATGTCAGCATCCCCAGGACTGGAGAGTCATGGTGGATAAACAGCCCTGTTGTGAACAGCAGGTATCCCTGTCTAAGCAGAGGAGCTGCCGGATGCTGGGCCTGGAAAAGGTGCGACAGATAACAACTGAGGGCCAAAAGACTTTGTTTTCATTTCTGCTTGAATTTGCCTGTTGTAGGGAAAGATGCCATCCATATTCTTTTGCAGAATTTACCACTGCATTCTTTTTAAGGATCTCTTGGATGGACAACAGAGGTAGGATTCTTCATCCGGATACGAGGTGTAGAGGGAAACAAGAGTGCCCAATTTTGTCTATGTATTTTCCACAGATACAAGCTGATGCTACAGGAATACCCTCTGTTTCTTGGGTACTTTGAAACAGAACATGACCAAAACAGTCTGTGTTTCCATTCCTTGCCTTGAAGTATTTTGCACCAAATAATACTCACAAGAGGGTCAATGCATGTATTAAAGCTGAACAGACATGGAGCATTCCAGATGCCCCCATCCAGCAGGGGGGCTGTCTCTATGACAAGCCTGTGCCCAGTCTGAGCTGGCTGCTATAAACAAAGGGGACTGTATGAAAATAGTATCTAGCTGTGCATTTTTACCACTGTATGCTGACTCCAGTAAACTGGGCTGTCTTTATGTATTTTGACTACATTTTAACTAATATGTGCTGGGATGTATGTAAATGTTTCCTGCTGCTTGTCGGTTGTTTTGGGTTTTTTGAATTCTCCTAATGGGGCAGGCAGTCCTTGGAATGCCATTAAATGCAGGACTACACAGTCATCAGCACATTCTCACTGCAAGGCCAATGCAGTTTGTTTATACACAACAATAAGAAGTTTTTACATTTAGGCCAAGCATTTCCGTGTTTTACACCACCTTTCTCAAAGGCCTTAGCTCCATCATGCCCTTTCTCCCTGAAAGCTGAAGAGCAAGGGCACCCACCTAACCATTCCCTGTTCCTGGCAAGAAGAACATCAATGCATCTCGGTGCCAGCCAATAGTTTTTCACAAAAGCAAGAACGCTTTTCAATTGCAGTCCTCTTACATAGTGGAAAAGAGGACAGGCAACCAGTGAGAGTAACTGCACAATCAGAGACTCACAGGAAGAGGGAAGAACAGAAAGCATCAGTAAATCTTCCTCTGGTCAAGCCTTGACATTTGTCAAGTATGCAGAGTAATAGTGTACCTCAACCTACGCTTCATGGTTACACTTCTCAGACCAAAAGCTGCAGCTGTAGCACAACAAGCAGAGGACGTTTGGATCAGAATGGCCAGGCAGAATATAAATTCATGTTGTACAACCGAGTCTTGCAAAGGGAGCACTTTTTCAGTACTGGCATATTCCAGCCTGTGTGACCAGAGCAGTGCCTATTATGGTAATGCTGGTTAGAAACTGTTCACAGGAAAAGAGACTGGCAGCAAAGGTGGGGAGAAATTTTTTGAAAAACAAAGGGCAGAGGGCAGAAAAGGCTAAGGAAAGAGGAATTTAGTATTTTGTGGCTGGTTAAAACAGAAGAGGGGGTTTATGGCCATACAGCTGGAGGATCAGGAATGCCAATCAGGAACGGGACCTTCTGAACACAAAAAAGGATGGAAAATGGTATATGGAAAATACAGACAATTAAGAACAGAAACGTAAACGTAAGTGGAAATTTTGTAGAGTGTTGTAAGAGAAACAGAGGCAAAGCGAGAAGCAAGAAATTAGTAATTCTGAAGATGAAAACTGGGTGAAATTACAGCCTATGTTAACTGCCCAACCTTCCCTTTCTCCCTAATCACTTTTGGATTCATTGCCCTATGTGACATGGGATATTTAGAGGTAATTATATCCCTACAGATTTCATGAAAATTAGCATTATGGAGAAAGACCTATATAGCATCTCTACTATATGTAGAAAAGGCAGATACAATGGTACCTCCCATTTAGCAGAAGACGGCCAGCCAGTCAACACATGTGCAACTCCTGTCTACAGCATTGCCATCTCTTGCCCAGTTATGGTGTGGCTAACAGAGAAGATAAAGGATGCATGCCTGGGAAGCCAGACTTCATTTGTTCTGTTGCTCATGAAAACATTGCGATGTTCTGTTTAAATCGGAAGACTTTTAAGTACATTATGAGTTGAGAGCTCTACTTCACATGCAAACAATAATGAGGTAGAGCTCTTTTGCTTGACCACTAGAATTCTAATTATTCTAAAGATATCCTATTTAGTTTACTATGTAGACTAGAGATTATTAAAGGAATTTACTCTTTATTAAGATGAGGGAACATAGTTTCAATGATTTATGTGCTTCCAAAGTTTGACAGAGTACAAATTTACTGGTTTCCATGAAAGTTCAATGTTACAGTTTTAGAATTCAAGATAATAGTAGTGTGAAGTCTTACTTAGAAATTAACTGATTGATCAATTAATTACACAACCCCCCAAAAAGTCAAATTCCTCAACATTCTTAACATTCTCCCTATGCAATAAGCAAAGTCTCGCCAGTGTCTAAAAATTACTCCTAAAAACAAATCTAAGCAATCTTAAAGAAGCAGTCTTACATAAGAATAAGCCAAAAAGCCCACAATTAACAGTACAAAAACACGTGGAAAGATAGGAGACACATTTTTGCTACTCAAAATATAGCATATGCCATTTTTAGTGACAATGTATGTAGAGTTTGCATATTATCAGTGAAAGGAATTAGGAGATTTTTCAAGATCACTACTATGTACAGAATTATATCTACATTGGAATATATTTAAGACACTGTTCTAACAATACCTTGAAATTTTCACCAAAAGATCTGCTAGTACACTTTGTCCACACCCAGATAACCATAGGTCAAGTAGGATCTAAAATCAAGTTGAGAAATTCTCAAGCATTGTCTCTTGATATTTAGTAACACAGTCAATAAAGAAGACAGACAACCCTGCAGAGGGGCAAGAAACCCAGAACTTAACTGTGATATGCTATCTCATGCATAGACATACTGTGTTCTGACTTACTGTAAGTAAAATGAACAATATGGAATATGCATTGCAGATGGGTCACTTGCTGAGCAAAGCTTCTTGGCATTCACATACACAGGTAGGAGCCATTCACCATGGTTCAGATGTAAAAGAGGAAATTAAGGAAAAAAAATATTTTGTACATCCATAATGCAAATTCAGGCATCATCTAGATTTTCTGGGCAGCTCAGTTTTTAATAATGTTAATTAGGAAGGCACACACTGATTACAAATTTAGAAGATATTTATCCAAATTCATGGATATTTTAAAAGGAAGGGCTCATCAGAAATCAATATTACAACACAGAGGCCCCCCGCTTGAAGCTCTAGCTGGCTGGTGAACAGTTCAAGAGAAAACAAGAAGTTTACATCAGAGCTACCCATAGATCTCAGCTGTTAACAGAAGAGATGATCTTCCCAGGTAACTGTCTGTGCTCTCTCATTTAAAATACATCTCCACTGGTAGAGCAACAGATTGAGTTTGATGGATATTCTTGTTGCATTCTGAGGTGTGAAGAAAAGGCCTGAACTGTGCATATGCTGTAGAAGACAGTTTTCGCTATTACTTCTGGTGGCTCATTGTAGCTGTTACTGCTTTGTTCATAACCCTTGCACTCCATGATGTCTCTTGAAAATACAGCCTTTATTTCACTGGTTGCCTTCAATTAAAGTGGCATTTCTGCTCTGGAGTATAATCTGTAAAGTGACATTTGACTCAGTTTTTCTGTGACTCCCAATCGAGTGTGTTCATTTTACGTATGTAAATGTGCATGCCAGCTATGCAGGCAGAACCTGCTAGTCAAGCTGGTTCTTTTCTTCATCCTGTCGCTATGACTATGCCCTTAACTAATTCCTGGGTGGCTTCAATGTAACTGCTTATACATAGCTGTGCAGAAGATGCAAAGAATGGATATAATCCATCTTGCCCTACCTTAGTTGTTTTGTATCTGCACTTAAACAGGAATATAAATTAGTTTAAAAAAGTTTGTTTGTTTGTTTGTTTTTTTATAAAACAAGCAGTTAGTTATGTATGAGCACATGCATCTAGAGGAAGGGTCTGCTAAAGCAGTATTTGTATGACAGGTTTTAAAAACTTAAATTTCACTTTAAAGTCAGGAAGAATCATGTAGCTCGTGAGAAGGCTGTCCATGAGTGTGAGACAGGGATTTTTTTCACTGGTCTTTTTTTTGTTGTTTTTTTTTTTTTTAAACTTGACCTTTATAAATAGTTAAAACACAGCAATATTCCCTCATACTGCATATAGGAATGACTGCCAGCACCCTTCGGTATAAGGAATCTGAAAGCAACTTAAAGTGGAGAGGATGAATAAAAACTTGACGCAGCAACATCTGTACCAAAGGCAGATTTGATCTTACGTCCTCTAGAACATCTTCGTTTTCTTTTTATTTTGAGTTTTTCCCTGAGCAAATAGCATTTCTGAAGAAAATCTCATTCTAACCAGGACTGATGCTTATCCTCACATTAATCAGTTGTCAAGAGATCATCCCACTTGGATGGCATGATAAATACATCTTAGAATGAACAAAATCCAGTAGGAGTTGGAAAGGACAGCTTGTACATTTCTGATGTGCTTTCCAACACAAGCATAGAGAGTCTTTACAGAACTGTTCAAGACAGGCAGTATTAGAATTCCTCAAAACCTAAACATACTGACTTTATTTTTTAGAACAAACAGGGGTTTTTAGAGCTGGTTGAAGGGTCTAATGATCTTGATACAATTGAAATAGTAAGTCTAATTTAACTTCCTATGCATACCCTCATAAAAGGCATTCTGTAGGAATGAAGAATATTTATTCCATTGAATAGGTATTCATGGCAGAAATAATTAAAAAAACAAGTCTGAAATATATGGGAGGCATAGTACATACTACAGATACCTAGTACTCTGTGATATAAATTTTTAATTTTTCTCAGATACACATAATTTAAATTTAAAGATTTAAGAATGAAGTATTCAGTCCTCCAGTCTTTCTAAAGTCCTATCACCACACAGCTTTTAGGGAAATTGGTGAGATATGCATTTTGTAAGTCGGAATCTAGACTTGGTTATTTTGGCATCCATGTACTCCATGCCAACCGGTACTAAATTTCTTTAGCCTCATAGATCAGTAATTTTTCCCTGTTTCTTACATATGCATCTTTATGTCTCTTCTCCTACAATTTCCTTTAGAGGTGAGCAAGACAAAACTGGCTGCCTGGAATATTGCTCAATGTATATTGAGATTACAATCATTCAGTTAAGCACAGGTCCATATATCTACCATACTATGCTCTTCCGGATGTTCTTGTATTACTTTCCCGTATAGCAATTAAAGCAGCTTTGGAAATAGCTTGTTACATATTTATTTTAAACATGCTACATTCTAATAGAGGTCACCTGCAGCCATGAATTTTATGCCTACTGTATGAAACAGTAATATCAGTCCATATATGCTGGCTAAAAGCCTCTTACTCAAAGTCTGAGCAGATGGCTGATTCACTGTGTATATAGACTCTTCATGGCCAACATTTTAAGCATAGTGACTTCCCACTAATAAGACACTGGCACTGCGTTAGAAGAACATGATGTTCTTTCGTATTTCAAAACAACATTTCCACTCTGAAAAATACCAGTAAACAGTTTCTGAGATATCCAAAAACAGTATCAGCTGATCCAGCCGATTCAGCAACAACAGTATAGGATATTTTTTGTTGTCATTCACATAAGGATTTTAACTATACTGTTTTGTCTTTTCAATTGGAGATAGCATTTCCTATTGAACTACTATTACAGTATTGACAACCCAGGTGTTCACCTTTATTCTTTTGCTCTGAGCAAGCAAATGACTTCATATTTATATTCTGAACTAACATTTCAAGAAGCTATGAATGGATTGATGCCATTATGGATATGCTACCAACGCCTGGCACTTCATTTTGGAATGTAATACTAACCAAAACCAGCAGTTGCCATTATTTTTCTTAGCTGATTTAAGAACAAGGTATATTCCCAAGGATTTTTTTTAAAGATCAACTATTATTATTTTGCCATGTTAGATAGTATTTTAGAGCAGGATTTATCTGCCCAAATATAGATGAAGCTATCTGCACCTAAGCTACTTGTGAGGGCTCCCTTTATAGTCAGTGGAGAGAAACAGGCACTTTTAGAGTGCAATTGATCTTCTCTTAAGATTGACAGCTACACTGTAGACATCTAAAGTTGGATGAGATTAATAGTGCCCCCAACATTTGTTAAATTATGCAAGATTCTATATAAATAGAAGACAAAGTCTCTTCCCTAAAGAGCTTTCATCTTCAGTCAATACATTTCCAGAACTGAGCAACTAAATTGCCTGTCTTTGTCAAGTGCCTCCCTTTGATGTTATTCCATAAGGTGCTCTCTGGTTTTCCTGGACAACACACAGCCCTCACTTGAGAAAGCAGTACATTCAGGACAGCGAGCAGAAGAATTACCAAGAGAATCTCTGAGAGCTGTTTTTCTAGAATTGTGATGGGTAACTTTTTGATAAGTTTTTATTTATCTTTTTAGAAGTGAGTAGTATTTTGTCAGTTTTTACTGACAAGTTGGAAAGGCAAGTACTTCAAAGTAGAATGAAGAATAGTGTTTGCCTACAAGAGCCTACTCTTCCCACATATGCTGATTCCTCTGGGAGACAGTGAAGTGAATTACTGGCTCCTCCTCTTCACTACTCTGTGACACGCATGCACGTACACAAGCACAAAGATAAAAGGGAACTAGGCACATTACTTGTGCCATTTTCCAAGCCTTGGACAGAGCACTGAAGAGGTAAGAATCCATGGGCAATATAGGCCTGATGCTAACCTAAAGCTAAATATTATCACCACTCTTAACTTTTGTTAACAAAATTACAACTCGGCGACAGGGCACAATTTGACTTTCCTAAGGCAACAGGCTTGTTTTAGAAGAGGACAAGAACAGCATCTACACTTACATGGAACACACAAAGAAAACACTGGAAAACTAAGTTTTTTGGTACCTTACTTTGCTGTAACAAAATGAAAAGCAAGCTCTGGGTATTTGTAACAATCAAACATGCACAACTCAGTTTCTATAACGAAAACATATTTTATGTGTTGCTATAATAGGAGTTCAAGTTGCTAGAGTGAAGTGAAAACTGAACTCTGAAGTACTGCTCTACACTGTTAAAGTAGGTATGGATATGCAAAGTATCTATCTCAGATTTTAGCCAAACAAATACTAAAATACAGCCATCAATGTCCATACTTCTATGGAGTGCGAGAATGACTACAGGAATTGTTATAATTAAGAACGCTAACAGGTGAGATGTAGAACTCATAACGTTTCTATGTAAGGATTAGAGACAGGGAAACCTTTCAAGGTTCAGTTTAAAAAAACCCAAACCCTAAAATTTTGCCTGCCTAATCTTAAATGATCAAGTGGATTGAAACTCATTGGCCTAGAAAAAAACCTCACAACAGTATGCAAGTGGTCTCATAAGGTTTCTAATACACCATTCCCATTACAGTAGGAAATAACATTCAAAACACCACCAGACACAAGCTATCCTTTTACAAACCACTCTATGGTTTCAAAACAGCCACCATTTTTTTTTTCTCTCATACAACTCCCATGCTCACTTCAATAAACCTAAGCACAAATTACTTCAGAATTTTTTTATAAAAATGTTGTGAATTCCAAAAATTAAAATTTTGCATTCTATAATGTACTCTGCTGAGCTGGTTCATAAAGAGCTTATTAACGTGTTGTCAGTAACAGTGGTGAAAGACATCTTTTTTCATACAAAACCTTCCTTTCTGGTAGGCTTCTGAACCAGACTGGCAGTTTCCAAATGAGATACCTACAAGCAGGTTGAAATCTAACCTGTGGGGGAAATAACTAACTAACTAACTAACTAACTTGCTCACAGATAGAGGAATAACTTTGTCCAGAAGCACACCAGGTTTGTCAAATCAATGCAGGACACATCTAATTTGATGAGCTGGACGCTAGAAGAATTTGAAAGAGGATTGTTCTACTGAATATGAGATATCATAACTAAAATACCCAATCTGATAATTAAAGTATCCACGGTAACAACAGCAGGATAACGTGTATTTTTACTTGTCAGGTAAACCAGCTAAACCAAAGCCCTGGGATTTTTAAAGAATTTTTCCTGCCTCTCATATTCTGTCACTGGAGAACTAGTCTAAAGACAACATTCTTGTTCAATACATATAATCTCTTCAGTGCATATTTAACTATTCAAATTTAGCTAACATACTATTTTTGCTAAAATATAAAGCAAAACAAGATCTCAGTCACAGCCACAAAATCTTTTTTAATGTATTCCTTGTGCTACTTCTGAATATTAATAAAAATTAATAATTAATTTTGCCTTTGGCATTGCAAGATATACTAGTTTTAATTAGTGTACTGTACTCCTATACAATTAAAAAATAATTGATGTCCACACTTATTGGCGGTCTCTGTGATCTCTTTTCCTGTTGTTGTCAACAAATGCCTCAAAAAACAAGTTCAAGAATGTTTTGCTGTCCACTTGATTTACACACCAAAAGTAACAGACAAATCTTTTATGATGAAACAGAACAGTTTTCTGTTTAAATTATACACAAGTATATTAACTAGAAAGAGAAAATTAAAAGCTGATGGCTCGAAGAAATAATGGAAAGACTATCAAAATGTTTAGTCTATCAACAAATTTGCCTGGAATGTATCAGTGGGTGACAGAGTATTTCAACTTAAAAGCAATGGCCATCTTGTGTTTGTTACGTCAATCCTATTGAGCATTTAATGCTGATGTCCCCCTTGATCATTTTCAGTTATTTAAATTCAGCATACCATGTTACTGTTTTCCTACATCATATTAATTGTACCATGAACTACTTCATTATATAACACTAAAGTCTCTCTTTCTCACTCTGAAAGAATGAGTCAAAGAATTAAAGTATAAATTCCCATGGGGAAAAAAACTAACTTCCCTTCAATGTATTTGCATCATGAATCTTGAATAAATATAAGTTTTCTTTATTACAGCCACTGAAACAAAGACATTGAATCCCAGATGTAAATTCTCCAGCACAGTTATGAAACAGAACAAAAAAAATCAGATCGTAAAGAACAACCCAAACTGACTACTCCTTATCTAATCCAGAAGTTCATGCTTGTAACTTGAATCTAGGTCAGAAAATGCATCCAGAAAAGACATTCTGGGGCACGACAAAAAGGTAACTAAAAATCACTGAGCTTATTTTTTCAGTATCACAGTACTACACACCTCAGAGTTAGACACAGGTCAAGGGCTAAACAAATAAACAGAAAAGCAAAAAGGATTTAGAGAACACAGGAAGAAAAATGCCTTTTTCTTTTTCCATCCAGTCCACTTGCTTATAGAGTAGCGAATATGAAAAATCAGCAAACCAGATATTTATTTAATTAATGCTTTTATCATGATTAATGATCTCAATGGTCATTTTAACTAAAAACGGATAGTAATTCAAGTAACGTATTTAAATAAATATCACAGAAGAACTGAGAGCGTCACAAAGCACATTCTTATTTCTCGAGATTTTTCGAAGTTATTTCTGAACAACTTTTCTGGCACGACACACAGAAGTCAACGGCTTGCCTCAATTAAAGAAATCCGGTTGGTTTCTTTTTATGCTTAAGATGGGAGGTAAGTCCGACCGGTAGAACCGCTGAGGTCTGGGCTGCCGCCTCGGCCTGTGCTGTGAGGGGACCCCTCACGGCTCCCGCCACCCCAGCGCGCGCGCACCCACCACGGGCGGCGCGGCGAGGCCACCCGCTCCTTAGGCCCAGACCCGCAGGCTTGCTGCTCTGCCCAAAGGTGAGAAGGCCGCACTTACCGCAGAGAAACACCAGTAAGCTGCTTGGTTTAGAACAGAAATCTTCAGCAGATTTAAAGGGAACTCTGATTATTGAAAACAGACAAGCAAACAAGAAAACAACATAAACTAATAGGTCGGAGATACACAGACGTCCTACCTCAGGGAATGACTGAGAAGGCGTGTCCCTCACCCCGGCCGCATCGAGAAACATTAGCTACCGAGAAGTTGCAGTTTTGCTGCGAGAAGCTGCGGTGCCAGAGCTGTTACAGTCACAGGTCACTGCAGAGCAAGTTTATCAGGTAGCAATTAAATGGCACGAGTGGAAATGAGATCTTTTTACCAAGTTGCTTCCCCTGCACTTCCAAAATTCCTAAGAAATTTCAACTGACTAAAAAATATTAAAGGAACAGGGACAAGAGTCACTAGTTCACATATGACCAGATTTCCAAAAGCTAAAACCTCATTTTATCTGTCAATAAAGCGGTAAGCTGTAGACACTTTAATTAGACGTGTATAAATTTTCATAGTCTATGCACACTTTTTAAAGAGTTTTCATCAATCTTAAATTTCAGTTTTTGTAAGCTCTGCTTGCATCATAGTGTCATGGTTACAACTAGTACAATTCTGAACAATGGCCCCATAAACACTTCAGCACTGCCAATAAACTTCCCTTTTAACCTTCCTCGTCATCCTCAGTTCAGGGCAGACAAAGTAATGAATGCAGTCCAAAGACAACTACTGCAGAAGGTCTCAGCACCCCAGCCAGGGCTCCAGAGGTCTGCTTCTAGAAGTTTTGAATATAAACCCCTTCTCTCCTCCTCATCATATATTTCTTCCCAACCCTCCCATAGAGGCAGTCCTGAACAGGATGCTTTTCCCTTTTTATTTATGTGAATTCTCATGACATATCATGCACCACATTTGTAGCAATCACTGACAGATAGTTAAAGTTTCTAACGGGCTACAGGGAAAACCATTTTCCACCAACTGTTCTCCTACAAGCCAGGATAAAATATATCTTGTGGACTAAATCTCTTCCCACTTGTATCCTGCCAAAAAAGTGTGGGTTTTGTTTTTTAAACGAGGCTTGAATGAAATTCCATTAGCTATTCCTGAGCTATGGCAGAATAACTATTCCAGCATAAAAAAATATCTAACCACAGATAATTGAACTTGTCTCAAACATGAGTTGTTTTCTGGAAACATGACATGGGAATAGACTTTAGTATAACGGCAAAGTTATTTGGTTTGTACAGTCTTCATTGAATCAAAACCAGTTAGAGACCACTTGAAACCGTAAGGTATGTCAGTGTCTTTCTTAGAAAAATATTTTTAGATCAGCTGGGATGCTTTAACCATAGATGTCGTCTTCATGGCTGGATGAATACACCCGTTAGCTCGCATGGTCTAAATCTATGTATGTGGAAAGCCATCAGAACTCAGAAGTTGTTCCAGAATTGCTATCATCACTTTTTAAATTGTGATATGCCTTTTCAGTATAATATAAGAAACAAAATTATCTTTTAAAAAGTCAAAAGCAACATTATTTTATCCATGTTATATTTTTGTGATGTCTTATGTTGTTGCTTTTGGGTTTGCATGCTATATCAATGCAAGCACTGAGGAGTGAGAGATTTTATATTTAATTTGCTGTAGATAATGAATGTAAATAGACTATATACATTTTCACCCAGGCATGGTAAGAATTACAGCACATTTCCTCTAAGCACTGAACACACAGAAAATTTAAGTTTTTAATATGCTACTAGATTGAGTTTAAGCTTTGAACAACTGAGAGAAAATGAGCAATTTTAGCCAGGCCACAATAAATCCAAACTTTGTTGGGGTTTGTACTTGATGCATCCAAAGGTATATTCAGCATTCCAGTCTTCACGACCCTGGAAGATCACAGCTCATGGTTTCCTGTATGGCTCACCTTAATTCTTCACAGGTTTTTTGCTGCAGATACCATTCTGGGAGTTGGGAAAGAAAGGGGGTGGCAGCCTCAGTCTCCGTACTTACCACTGCAGATGACTCTAGGAAGAACAGAAAATACATGGATAAGCCATCCTGCTACCCAAATTCTGTTCTGATCCCCCCTTTTCATAGCTTGGAAAGAAAACTGGATTTTCTCCAAGGCTAGACAGGTGGCAGGGAAATATTTTTTGGTTAATTACCTCAGAATGCTGGGAAAGGTGTGCTGCTACCTCATGTCTGCATTGCGCTGCCTCACACTGGTAATTAAGCTGATCAGTACTGGTACATCTACCCACCAATCAAAGCTGGATATAAGGGATATTTTGAGGAGACAAAGCATTAAACAGCATTGAATTAAGAGTTTGGGTAATCAAGGTGGCACATGTTCTACTTGAAAAATAAGGCCAATCCTTCCAAAAGAGGGACAGCTGGCATGCTGAAAGTCAATCTTAACTACAAGAAATGTATTTCTTGCTTTAAGAGTCACAGTTGGGGCCTCTGTGCAGGCTTGTAGCTAATGAGTTGATAATGTCTCCTTCAGGAGAAGGGAAAAAGGCCACTACTCAAATTCTCCTTGATTCCTCTTCATTTGGGATCCTGGCAAATCAAGACTGGCTCTAATATTTTTATAATGACCGGTCTTGCCAATGGTGGACTCCGTGAAAGCACACTCAACCCAGCCTTAAATTAAACACAGCTTTATAAGTGAAAAATTGGAGACTACACATAAGTGGTTCAACCGAAATTAGGGAAACTATGTGCCTTTACACAGCATGCATGTTTTCAGCATTGCAAATGTCTTACTGTTTCTGAATGCCGGACTAACCCTTCATATTGTGACATTCTTGAACACATCTAAATTTAAACACTATTATTTTTAATGCACTGTTTTCTGTGGGGAATACCATAGCAAAGTCGATTTTGTATCATTAACAACAAAAAAAGAGAGAGATTTTGTTACCAGTGCTGCCAAAAAAAATGCAGCCTCGTGTATTTCTGTAAAGATTAGTATGAGAGATGTTCTCTGTATTTCTCGGAGTAAATAATGTGCTACCCTGCCAAATCCACACAAATGTAAAAACAAGCACAAAGGTGCAAAGTTACTGACTCTCTTAATATTTTCCAGAAGCAGAATAATTTGGCCCAAGCACAAATATGTGTGTGGCACTTAATGCTTGCTTTACCTGCAATTTGCTGCAAGTATCTGTGGAAGCACGTATGCACATGCAAGTAGCCGATTTAGTGTCCAGGCTTCACAGTGGACCAGTTACATATTTTCAGTTATTTTTGCTATAGTCTCCATACACAAAATGAATGAATTACTTGGTCGAATTATGCACACAATTAAGCATGTATGTTTTTATAAAACTGTCCCTTAACATCACCTAACCTGACAATGCCTGGACTTACACATAACTTACTATGCAAGATATTTCTAGAAACAGACTGCTTCAGCCTATGGGGCCTAAAACGCAAACTGCAGCAGAGCTTAAGAGTAGTAATCAATATTAATTGCAGTATTCATAGGAATTTTTTAAACATAAATCAAATTAATAGATTGCACAATTTCTAAACTATTACTCCCAACAAACTTTACTCTAGATAAATAATTGCTTACACTGCTTTTTAAAGACACATTCCTGCCAAGTCTGAGTTAGAAACCAGTTTCAATCCTAAAAAAATAAGTAACTTCAGCATTTGCTGAATTTAACTGTTGTTTAATATAAAAATGCTACAAAAGTAGTATAAGTGTTAAAGATGGCAAGTTGAGATCAGAGTCCAATTCTGACATGCAAAGGTGATACAACTTGAAATGCTGCTAGACTGATCTTCTAATAAAAATGAACAACACAATCAAATAAATTATATGAGGTCATTAAAACTATTAAAGTCATTCATCAAACAGAAAACAGATCTTTTGATTTCGGGGGAAATACTGAGACTCCAAACATCCCTCTGCAATCTCTTTCATCATTTCAGTAATTTTCAACATAAGTCCGTCCTTGTCTGAATCCGCTGTATGCTGCCTCCTGCTCCTCCCCCACTTCTTCTCTAATAGTGTTCAGAGAGAACTTCAAGATGTGGGCTAATGGAGCTGGCATGGGTTGGAGTTTAATATTGCATGTGCTTAACTTTTTGTGCAACTGACCAACATGACATGTCTAACTGTATAAATGGAAGTTTTATGGTGATAAGATCAGTAGTTACTGAGATATTTATGTGACATGCTGACAGATATAAAACTACAAAGCTTGCTTTTATGCCTTACATCCTCTAGAAAAAAAAATAAATACTAAGATGATGGGTCACTTTGAAGAGAATTTATTGTCTAAATTACCTAATACCTGGCTAAGTTCTAATATGCAAGATGAGGTCTCAAAAATGCTATTAAAACTATGAACTTTAATTTCAGAGGATCTTGGTATTCTCTGCCAAATGGGGCAGAATACAGCCAGTTTGCTTGTCTCACTCTCTAGATCATGGTGCTGTCATCCAACCAGAAAGGAGAATGATGACAAAAAACAGAAAAAGGCACAAGATAATCTCTCTTCAGTTTTTACACTCTGTAGGTTTAGGTCTCTCAGGGAGATTCTCATCGCTGCTGAGGTGGAGGAGGAAGACTATCTGAGAGGAGAGAAGGTCAAGATTAAAGAAAAGATTATTTTTGTGTGTGTGTGTGTGTATGTATATACGTATACACACATATATAGAGAAGTATAATCTCTGGATGAAGTGGAGTCTCTTTTACATTTTGATTTGGGGAACACCAACCTCAGAAACTCTTCCAGAACAGATGACGATGTTTCCTGCTGCTAGAAAGCAGCTCCCCCCCAGCTGTGCCCACAGCTGAAGTTAAAAGCCTGCTCTACTTCCTTCTCTATCTGATGTGAATGTTACTTCACACACTGAGAAGCCGCAGCAGTCAGTAAAAGAAGGGGGAACAGCCTGGTGGCAGCAAAGCAGGGAGAAAAATAAACATTTTATAAAAGAGTTAGAGACTTGTAGGGAAACATAAGGCCAGAAGGAAAGGAAAACTTCACTTCAGGAGACACAAGTACCAGGCAGTGTGCAAATACTAACCCTGAGAATAAGATAACTCAGAGGACAAAAGAATCAGCAGATTGAGGGAAGGTGCAAAATATTCAGCTATGCCGTTACTTTCCCATGAGGTGAGAGCCTTCCACACTAGAGAGGATGTTCAGTGCCCTTCATCCCCACCCGAGACGCCCCCCCCCCCCCCAATTTGTTATTGCCCACATTTCCCACAGGAATGATAATTTGTATCACCAGTGCTGAGAAAACCAACTACTGCTTCAGCACCTCAACAATCCCCTGTAATCATCCCCTATAACCCGTCCACGTCCACTTCCCCTATGACACTCACTCCTGCTGTTCCTCTCTCACCTCCCACATCCACACACCGAGCATCTGCCACAAATGTCCATCTCCAGACATGACCAAGAGAACAGTTAATCTTGGGTGAGAAGACCTGTTTTACTCAGATAATCCAGAACTTTTGTTTTCTGGTTTCCCATGAATCTGTTTTCTCCTTAAGCCTTTCTGCCACAGCCTTCTGGATAGCAGGTATTTCATTTCTTTGGCCTGCTTCTGGTCTTGGCTGAAACATCTGGCGAGAAGGAATAAAAGCAGCCGTGGAATCCAAAATGAGGTTTGGAATAAAGAAACACAAAAGCATCAAGTGTTCCTGTCCCCATAACAAGTGCACAGGACCACCACGTCTGCGTGTGAACCAGCAGGACACATGAAGGTTCAGACGGTGTTGGGAGTGGGACACTCAGCCCAGGCTTTGCCATTTAGAATTACTATTTTGGAAAGAAAGTGCTGAATCTTTTTTTTGGGGGGGGAATAAACTTATAAATCTTGTTAGACATACAGTACATATGGCATTTTTTGCATCAGTTTCTTTTATCTGCAACATTTAGGAGGTCAGACTGAATTATCCCCCCAGCTCTAAAGCACCTATGCTTGCTGTTGGAAGAACAAAATGGGAATTCTCATAAGAATATTTAGACCTTGTTTAAAAATTAACAATGTCTAATAGCAAATCTCCCTATTAATCACCCATCTCAAAACTGTTTTTCAGAGAAATCAGTGGTATTGTTAAAGCTCTATAGTGATTTTTCTGGCACCATCATTTTAAGTTTATTTTGGATAGTGTTAGAGAGACTTTGTTGGTTGTGCCAACTGACCACGATGATTAATATATAATTAAGATTCTTGATGATTCCTCTTGTGTCAGCAGGAACATGTCAATTCCTTTGTCTTCAGCCGATGCACACACCCAGGGCTGATTGCTCAGTTATTGTTGGTGGCTCACATATGAGCTATCACCTAATGATTAGATAGAGCTGACAGAAATCAAATTCTAATAATTGCAAGATAACCTCATATTTTAATCCAACCAAAAGTACTAAAAATATTGTTCAATAGTTGTTGGGTCGTTGTATCACCGATCAAAACCTGGTGGCTCTAGCTGCCTATAAAAACAAGATGTCATATTGAACTAAAACCTAATCTCACAACACAGATGAAGAAGAAGAGCAGAACCTGAGCATTAGCACTACCTATATGGCATACACTGTATATACTTCGGGTTAAACTGATGTACTGAATAGGAAAACAGCAAAACAAGCAAACAACAAATCCCCAACCAAACAGAAACTACCTGGCCTTTTTCCCTCCTAACCAATATCTGGCTCATTGAAAGCCATAGTCTTGCTTCTTTAAAACAGTTTTGCAGTTTTGCCAGGCAACAGTCTGTTACAGTATACATAAATGTGATTTTATTTAGGGGACATTAAGGGTGCACGTGACAAAAGAGTAGCAGCATATCAGCCACGAATTAAAATCTGTTACTGTGTTTTAGTTTATTGATCTAGTGTAAGCTTCTCAGCATTGTCTAATTTAAATAAAACTTCAATTTGTAACAATACTATAAATAGAAGGCAGTATTGATCAGAGTGCCACCAGCCTGCTGAACTTTTGTTATCACTGAAGCCTGACCAGTTAATGTTGAATGTTACAATTTATTACACTGCAAAGTACAATACAACACAATAGCATTTAGATTTATAAACAAAGATATGCTGAACTACTGAAAGCAAGTTCAGTCAGCTCTGAACAAGAAGAGCGTTCTGATTTACTGGTACTCCACAGCACTATTTCCCTACCTGAGGCAATATTTCATTACCTCTCTGATACAAACACCTGTTAACTCTGCTGAAGATTGAAGAATTTGATTTCTTTTAGACTCTTTTAAACCCCAGCACAACATCTGATGTCCAACAGCAAAGATTCATCACTGCTGTGGTAGGTTTTTGAGCTTTTGAGGAACATTACCAGTTAAGATGGGCAAATGATGTCCTGGGAGACAGAACCTTCATAACAAACAGCAGCAGATACCAGACCCCTAACATCGCTTCTTTTCTTCCCCTCTTCCCTTTCACAGGAGTAAAAACTGAAGTAAATAAATGTGAAAACAGCATACTTAGAGGTAAATTCCACATCAGGGGCTGTTCTCAAGCAGCACGCAATAAAACATTCTCTAGACAAAGAATATTTCATGATAGATTTTCCACTCCTGAAGGTGCATTTTTTTCAGGGAAATTACTGAATTGCCTTAAAGCAAGCTCAGTGTCCCTGCACTCACCAGCCAGGAAAGCACTGGTGCTGCTTTTCAGAAGGCATGGGTGTTCACCTTTCACTCTAGGTGCGGAAGAGAAGGCTCCTCGTGCTCTCCGCTTGAAGAGCAAGGCCACTGAGATAGCTTGCAAGACAGAAAAGCTTCAAAGGAAACAGGTCTCTGGGTTTTGCTTCAGAACAGAGGAAAATCAACACTTCCCAACCAGGGCTTCTCTACTCCAGAGTTGTAAGTGTGATTTAAAAAAAAAAAAAAAAAAAAAAAGAGAAAAAGAAAAGAAGAGGAAAAAACATTTATTAGCTGTGCCTGGATGCAGCACTGCTAAGTGAAACACAATGCTCACCTACACATGGGCAAGAGATCATAAGGCAGCAACGTATGGCACAACGTAGACTGCTCAGGCACTCCAGGAGGGAACTGCTATGGCAGTTAGAACAGAGGAGAGCCTCTGTCTGCAAGGGCAGGAAGAAATACTAAGGTGAGGGACACGTATTTACCACTTCCCTGTAAAAATCCCAGAAACGTGACTCCATCAGTTATTCCACTCAAATTCCTATGAGATGCAGGAGAGTGAAATGACTTTGTCTTGGTGAAACTCTGATGTGAATCTGCCTGCACATGTTAAAACGAGCACCAGAGAAGGGATCCGAATCTCAGAAGGTAGGCTGCATCCAAACACGCCCTGCAGGAGGGACCCTTCAAAACGGACAAGGCCCCTATCCACTTTGTCCTGCCAGGGCAGATCTCTTCCTTCGCCTCCCTCTGACCAGCAACTTTTAATGATTTCCTGCAACTCTTCCTCCTCAATGCAGCCCCTCCCCATCCTCTGCCATAGCTGGATGCTTCAGAGAAAAGGTCTCTTTTCCTGCCATCACGGAAGCCTGACTGTCTTCTCAGGAGGTCGAAGCCTCTCGTGTGCCTCTTCCTTGGTTTCTGCTGCACCCACACATCGGCATGAGGCAGAGACTGGCTGCAACCCAGGTGCACTCTTTGTAAAGAAAAAATAACCTTTGCTATGAAACAAACCACAAACATAAACCTAAGAGCATCCACCCAGGACACACTCAGTTTTCTCTCAGGAGACCTAGGCCATAGTTTGCTGGGGAAGAATCTGCAAGAGAAGCAGCAGCCTTCAGCAACAGCCCTTTTTAGGGAGGAACGCCAGCCCCCGTGGGCTGCGATGAGCTGCGCGCCTGCCCCCGATCTGAACCGGGCGGCGAGAGGCAGATGTGCCCAAACACCTGCCGAGGCCCTAGGGTGGAAAGGAGGGAGGGTCTGCAAGAGCTTCAGCTACGAAACAGTGCAGGGAATCACGTACATAGCACTGATACCACTCTTATTTGAATTAGAAAACAATAATGTAAATAAAGTAATATTAGCATGCACACCTCCTGAGATAATTTTCTCTCTACAGACCTCGATGTCTATTAGCCTTCAGCCAAAATAAAGGTCACTAGACAGTAGATTCTTTTTCTTTCTTTAATAGAGAATGTAATCCAGTCTGATGCTTTCAGACTGGGGAATTACTCTTTTAACTGGGAACTGTAACTAAAACACTGTTATTGTAGAAACAATGTTGGGCTTTAATTTTACTTATTTAAAACAAGAGCAGGCATTTTGAAATGGTTTCAGATGAATGGGACATGATTTAACGGGAGTTTTGTGGACAGCATATGTGATTATTAGATTAGCCTTTTAGTCTTTCATTCAAAATTCAGCACGTCTCTAGATATTTTTGATACTGTCATGTTAGGGGTAACGTGGTCTTAATGCATCTACTATTTACAGGTGCATGCACTCCTAATATGCCCTGACACATGTAAATATGCTGACACTCCCAGTGTGCAGGCATTCCTGCAAACACAGTGCATCCCTCCTTAGTAAAGCGCAGGGGGGGGAAAAAAAATCAAACCTAAAACCAGTCAATTACTATGACAATATTTTAAAGCTTCATTTTTAGGTAGCACAGATGCAAGATACCCAACTTAGAAAGATCAGGCAGTCTGCAAATTAGTAAGATGCCTTGTTCAGGAATTTTAGAGGAATTTGGCAGATATAACTGACATTTGGTCCATTCGTACTTAAAATGTAATTTGATCTGATAATATTTGGCAGTTCTTTAAATCTTCTTCCTAGAATAAACAAATTCTAAGTTCAAATCACAAATTAAATTTCAAGCTGAATTCCCTAACTATAATTATGAATTTTTAATTTTATACTGATGAAATCTTCAATCTGCACAGTTCCTAGTTCGGTCATTCACCCAACCAAGGAATTTAAATAATAACATTTTATATCATTGCAAATAACCAAGACAGTACAAAGCAGGAGTCTTTGCATAAACTGTTGTAAACATACCAGGAATATGTTCGAATAAAATTAATAAATAATATTAACTAAGTACAATACAGAATGTCTCAATCTGTTGCAGGAAACTTTGAAAGTAGAAAAGAGGTTACTTCACTGAATATTTTATTCATTGAAAAGTATTCACACCAGTCTAATCAAAAGTTTGGCTTTTGCATCCCCCTTTTCCTTTTCCAGCTGTCAAGTTCTGGTCTGAACACCACATTTGTTGACTTCTTCTGCCAAAGTCTTGTTTAGTTTATGGATTCACAACTGGACAGAAGGAAAAAGGGAGGCCTAAGACATGCCGAAAGATAGACAAGAGCAGAGTTGAATAAAGCCAGATCAGGTGAAAAGGAAATGAGATCTGGAAAAAATCAAAAGGCAGGAGGCCTAGGGAAGGACAAGAGCACATATGGGAGAGGATTTGCAGATTGAGGGATATAATAATGGGGAATGGCAGCTAAGAGACAATGAAACCAGCAAACAGATGGAAGGGAAAAGGACAAGAAAGAGAAATAAAGTTCAAAAGTGCCAGAAATAGAGCAGGAGCTATTTAACAGAGAATCAGACAGAAAGAGGGAAAGAAAGAAACAGAATGGAAAATAAAAGATTTGACTATTAAAAAAAGCCCCTACATTAAACTCTTCATCACACAGGGCTCCACATCAGGAAGCTATATTTCTATTTTTTCCAAGGAAGTCCAATATTTGGAACAGTTTCAATGCAAAGGTAGAGCTGGCTAGAAAAAGAGCGTATAACTGAACCTCCTGTATACTTTTAATGCTAATAGTAATGATATCTATTCTAAATAGTCCCACAAGTACTAGCCAGAACCTTCAGAGTTGTCCTCTCCATTTCTCTGTATATAAACAGAAAGAATTCCATAAGGCAAATAAACACCTCTTGCGATCTGCTGAGAAGCAAGCACTAAGAGTCTCCATGAGTTCATTTCAATGAAAAACTTTTCAGAGATGCGTGGTATGTAACATGATCTGCCAATGTTTCAGTTTCACAGCCCTTATTAAGATAGACACATACGAAATGTGGTAGATTCTCTGCTTTCCAGGAATGATATATGAATTACTGGACACTTTTAAAATATGCATATTAATGCCTATAAACCTTACTTAAAAAAAAAATCCTTGGCTGTTAGTATGGACCAGTGTACATGCGTATTAGTATAAAACTTCACATATTTCAAAAACTTAGATTGCAATAGCTATTTGGGGGGGTTACATAAATATGGTACATGCTGAGATATTTTAAAAACACATAGATTAAACTGTATGGGTTATTCCATTTTTTCACTCTTATTACTACCAAGGAAATACATACTTAGACAGATAAAGCATCTAACTGACCTGTGGAAAATATTACTGCCTGTTTGCATTGGAAGACAACTTTAATCTCAAATTTCTTGCCATTGACTAAAGGAAGACTGGATAATCTCTGAAAACAAATGTAGGTTAATAATAATTGCATTGATAATTCAGTTTCTTTGTTGAATATAAGGTGCACCAAGGGCCTTCATCTTGCAAACGAGAATAAAACAAAGTATGTATACTCATGCCAGGCCTTAGCTCATAAAAATTAGCAAAGGTCATCATACCCAGGAATGTCAGAACAGCATAGATAGTCTAAAGATTTGTCCCAGTGAAATCAGTTTAGTTTTACCTGCCCCAGGGATCTGAAGGTCCTGTTCCATATCATAAGAAATGCTCATTCACAACTGTAGTACCTCTGTATCCACTATAAACAAAACAGAGTAGTCCTTTCTTCTCCTTTCCTGAAAGTAAAAAATTTCTTGTAAGAGCTTATTTCCATTTGAGAAAGAAAACGGTCTACAGAAGTGTAAGTTCATCTATGAGGGGGCTTATACAGGTACAGCTGTACCATGTGCATTCATTACAATAATCACGTCGCTAACTGCGTTACCAGTACACAATTTCTGAGGAGTCTGGGCATGAGGCATCATTAGTGGACAGACAAGCACCTCTTATAAATATAAACAGCCAACAATATTTCAGAAAAAAAGAAATGGATGAATATTTAGGCAGTGTTATACCTACTTGATAAATCACATTAATTTCTTAAATAAAAATGGCCATTGAACACATGCCAAACCAGTCAGCTCCTGACTTTAATTTTTTTTGGGGGGGGGGTGGGTTTGGGGTATTTTTTAATGTATATGTTGTTTAAAATAAAGCCCCAGGTCAGTCTTGGTGTAATTTTTTTAGCTAGTCAAGTTATGAACCCCTGAAAAAGGGTGTTTTTAATGGAAAGGCTGACAACCCCTTAAGTGTAGCACTGTGAATGATGGCACCTTGATCAGAGTTGGAGAAAACGTTCAACGTGATATAAGCTACTGAACTAAGTTGTAAAATGACAAGGACTGAGTGAACAGTTTTTAATACAGATAATATTGTTCATGTAGTCTATAAATATAGAATTAAATGTTGACCTCTATCTCCCATGTCAAAAGTCAAAGTCAGTGTCAGCACATATTGTTTTTATTTGTTTCAAGAGAAAAATAGATCAACAACATTAACCTCACAATGAACAGAGAATTGAATGAATTAAAAAGCAGTACCCCATAAATCCCCTTCCTTTTATTGGCACAGTGATAAAAATGCCTAGGGCTTAGAGGAAAAGGGTAGTCTCAGACACTAGTCTGAGATGCTCTATGTACACAGAGCTGTACATCACATGCTAAAACAGAGGAACAGAGATATTAAGATTCGTACAGTCTCATATAATACACAATATCCATCAAATTGCGTCATAGCATCCTGCAAAACATGGCATGTCAGATATCCCTTAGACAAGTAGGTTATCACAAGATTACTTTAAAGCAACATTAGCCTTCCACCTACATTTGAAAAACACATTTCATAAAACAGATTAAATATGCAAAAAAAAAAAGACTTTATTCAACACTGTCTACACTTGCAGTATACCAATAATTTAAGACACCACCTGGAACAAATTCCATTGTGTTTAAAGAGTTACCAGCATCATTGGTTGGGTATCTCTTTAAATTGTTGGCTCATTGTGATAGGACTGAGAGATATGACATTTTTCTCCTGTTTAAAAAGTCATTTTTTCCAAAACACCTCATAATAATAAAGGCCCCTATTTCACAATGCCGTAGTAAATTTGACAGTTAACTAAAATGAGCAGTTTCAATTGCAAATTCAGTATAATTGCAATTTTTAGTGCTGCATAATTAAACTGAAAATGTTCTAAAAAAAATTCACACAGTCAAAATTAGGACAGAAACAAAAGCATTTTCACATTGGTTTAAGGTTTTCTAATCAGTTTCTAGAGAAACTGACAAAAAGTAACATTTAAAAATGAATCAGTTTAACAAAAGAAAAGGAATGGTATCATCTGAAAAATTCAGCTCTTAGTTTTTGTTTACATTTTCTTATCCTCCTGCAGCTTGTAGGATATACACAAATTCTTTTGGTTTAATGCTCCAATGATTATCTGCTGGCAATGTTGCACCATGTGAAAAACATTTTACAGCATTTGCACTGTGTACTAAACACAGAAAAGCAACTAATTACAACGTTTGTCAAATCTGGAGTGTGTTCTGTGGTAGCTCACTGGAACCAAACACTGTTTTTCTTTCTTGAAACGGGCTGGCTGACTTTGAGTTTCACAAGTAAAGTGTAGGCTTGGAGTGAAATCTTCACTCATACATACTGCTGAAGGCTGGTATGCTGAAACTAATCTATATCTCAGTGAGAAAAGCCTTCTCAGGCTGAACATTCACAGGGTTTGAAAGAATTTTACAGCTGGCTATAAAGAGCAACTTTTCTGCTCCACATGTATTCATGCAGCTTCTGGGCAGAACCAGTCATGGTGCTTTTCATAGCTGGATGATCAGAAGACTTCTCTATAACTT
Source organism: Harpia harpyja (assembly GCF_026419915.1). NCBI lineage: Eukaryota > Metazoa > Chordata > Aves > Accipitriformes > Accipitridae > Harpia > Harpia harpyja. Next base: position 13,046,687 of record NC_068948.1, on the reverse strand, counting down.
CTAGTAAAGAAGCAAAGACATATATTTTATTATACTAACGGATTATTGGTGTGTAGGGCAATACTGACTGGCTGTATAAAGCAAGTCACTTAAGGTCTTGCTAAGCTTATAAACTTAGTCATAGCTTCACATAGAGAAATAATGTTCAAATAGGGTAGGTACTTTCTAAGACACATGGTTGATAAAATTAACTTCAACCTTGGTTTTAAAAGATCTGCTTTTGATTTGAAGAATACTGCCTACTGCACAAAAAAGGATGATGAGTTTCTTTCAAGGGCCTAAAGAAAGAAATAAAATATTTTTTTCCTCTCTTCATGATGATTTGCTTCAACATGTGTTCTTTATCCCATTAACCCAGCTTGCATATTGGTAACATTATAATACTGTAAGTTTAAAGTTTAGCTGCTGCAACAGTCAGGTAACAGATGCATCAACTCTATAGTGAGAAGAATATGAGAGTTTATGGTAGGCGGTGGTTCTCCACTGAGAAACGAAAATAAGGTTCTGCATTATGACTTGTGCCAAAGTGCCCGGCCAGCAGTCTGGCAGCACAGGCAGCTGCCAGTCTCTACCAGAGGCTGTCAGGACAGATACTCGTAGAAATGAAGCTTTGCAGAAAGGGAATGGAGAAGAGTGACGGACCTGCAGGAGCTGGATGTCCAGGAGCATCCCTGGAGAGTGTACTGACTGAGGCTCTAAGGCAGGAGCTTGGCAGTGAGATAAACACGTGAACGATGCTGCAGCCTCCTCCTTGGTCTCATTTCATCAGCGCCATCCTTAAACTTGTGCTTCTCTCAGTATGCTGAAAGAGTCTTTTGATGCTTGTTGTTCCTAAATGCTAAACAGCGATAAGTTCACCCATTAAAAATGTCAAATTTCCCATATATCTATAAAAATAATGATCATGTTTATTAAACTAGTAACCTTATTGCTTAACATAATTCCAACACTAACAAGACACAGAACACAGAGAACTGAAAACATTGAAGAAGATTCGAGCATATGAACAGGAAATACAAAAATGATCGACAGTGACTGTTGATACTAACTGATAAAAACAAAGTTTATTTGTAAATAACAGTATCCCAACTCATAATTATTTACAATTTAAGAAATTCAGCAATCAATCCTGTGATACAAATTTCCTGTTTGCCATTTTCTCCCAGAATTTTGGAAGCTTTCTTATGTTTGTTGTACAGCTGAGAAAATTCTCTCTCCAAACATCACCCAAGAAGTTTGGCATCACATGTGGCACAATAGAGTGCACAGATATATTGCCTGGGATAAACTAATTAGCTCAAGACCCAGTGTACATGCCATTATAGATTACAAATAGCACATCTATATGTTAGGCATGTCTATGATTTTCAACAACATTTCTTATTCCGTTTTGAAATATGTAGAAACCTAATCAAAATTACAGCATTAAACTCACATAATCTTTTTTCTAACAAATATTCAGTGTTAAATGACAACACCCTAGATTTATAAAAAATTGAAGATGTGTTCAGCTTATGCAATGATCTACTTAAATTCAGTGAATTCATAAAAAGAAATATAGTTAATGTATTTATTATTAGTTATTATTATTATTATTATTTCAATGACAGTGAAATGCAGATAAGTCTTTGGCTAGTTGAAATTTTAGCATGAACTCCAAAAACTGCACACATATTTAGCATACTGATTCTAGTTATGGAGAAGCAAATTAGCAGATGATCATTGTAATAATCATTAGTTAAAATTCTCTGATACAAGCTAGTGCCAGCTTCCACTTTCAGAGCTGAGGAAAATATTCATAAGCTTTTACTTCTTGTGATAGAGAATTCACTGTTAACTAGGATTCAGATCCCATGTGTTCAGTCTCCCTACAGACATGAATTCCCTTTTAGGGATTCTATCAAAAAGCTCTCACTGGTAACAAAAAAAATAATAAAAATACACCACAGTAAAATGCATTCAGTCAGTAGGATCTAAACGCATTGAAATCTGCAACACCAGCTGCAGAAAAAAATAATCAGAAGTACAGCTTAACTTCATTTCTTGAAACCACAGCATTCTGAGAGAATATTATTGTCTATTAAAACATAAAATACATAATTATTGATTCTTCCTGCATACTTTTTACATCCTATATACCACACCTTTAAAAAGATTTTTTTTTAAAACTTTCTACTAAAATAATAGGTAGATGATAAGAAGGTAAGGTAGACCAATTTAAAATCTTGTAAGGCCGTTGAGAACTTACTACTAGAAAAATAGAAGTTAACAGAAGAAATTCTACACCACATTTTCACATCTGGGCTTGCAGAAATAGCTTTTGCAACTCCCATGCTTCTCTCTATAAATGTGCTCCTATTGTCAGTCTTTTGATCTATTTGAAGAGAAATAAGGACAACCACAGAGCTACATATGTCACTCAAAAACACAAACACGCTCACTTATATCATGGAAAACTAAGAAAGAGCACAGACTTGCTAATAAAGGAAGGAGAGGAACTCATTAGATCCTACAGTGAAAGCAAGCTACAAACCAATCCAATACAGAATTCATCCTTCTCATTTACACTGTAACACATCTGTGGGATCCAGTTTACTAGAAATCGCCTAGGGGGAAAAAAAGGGAATCTAGAGTAATAAAAAAGTGCCAAAATGAATAAAGTGCTCACAACTACTATTGCTTCGCTGACACTGGAGAACAGAAGCGGACGGGGTTTTGTCACAGTTCTGATACCCCCAAATGTTGCTGTTACAGTATTTCTGCCCTTTCAGTGCAACCTGAAAAAAATAATTTATATAATTTACTTAGTACATTGACAAGCCAAAGATTTTTATTATTATTTTATTTTTTTTACCAATTTATGGTTGCAAATTAATGAAAAGACATGAGACTGAAGCCAATGACAACTGCTAATCTGTAAGCAACAACAAGCAAGGAAAAGCTGATAGGAGTACAGCTGTTTTGTTTTAATTGAGGAATGATTTTATGTTGGAAGCACTCAATATTCACAGCAAATTAAAAATAATGAAGTGAATTGATACCAATGATATTTTTTTTACCTACTATCCCTTTGTAAATCTATTTCTTCACACAAATTGACATGTCTAATTGATACATACGCTATTATTCCTCATTAGTAGGCTGAATAAAATAATTCTTGATTAAATGTATTGCAATTTACAATCCCGCATAATGTTTGCAAGCTATAAAAGTCAATCAACAGGAAACAGAAAAAAACAGATGACATTATTACTTCTTATATATACATAATAATTTCATGTGTTTCATGGAACCTTCCTAAGCATTTCATTTCTTCTCAGGAGCTAAGGTCTGTCTCCAACAGGTCATTTCATTTTTTACATGACCATAAATATATTTCAGTGCGTACATTCTTCTGAGTTTTTTGATAAATATCACCTCTAATAAGCAAATTATTTGTGTATTTAGCAATCTGGTAGAAGTTGTCTGGAAGAGTTAGTCTTCTACTAACACTCAAACGAAATTATGCCGAACAGCTGATGATTTACTTTGTCTGGATTAGGGTGTTTGATTTATATTGTGTTATGACTGTGTGAAAAAAGTTCAAGCAAGTAGCAAAAATTCAGAATTTCAGTGGAACAAAGAAAGTCAATAGCAAATTTGACAAGCGAAATATATATTCTACAATGCAAAATTTCCAACCAAAAGGAAAATTGAATCAATGGCAGGTCAGTCTGTTCTTTATAATTTTAACTTATTCCACACCTTGCCCTGGCCTCTATTATTTTGAAGGAAATTCTTTGGTATTATGAAACTAGCAGAGCAGCTATTATGTTACTCTCCTCTCTAATGGCCAGAAAAGCATGTTATGACCAGACCATTTCTATGGCCTATTGCTCCTATTTCTCTGGAGAATTCTGGCAGCTGGCACAAGATTGCTGCCCTCACTTAAGCTGGGCTTCAGACTTGAAAAATAATTTACCCGAAAATGCAGTATATATTCTATATCTAGTACAGACATAGAATAGCCTTCCTACTTTTGTCATCTTAAGTTAATACAATTTCTTTTTGAGGAAGAGCTTTTGATGCCCTGATTGTGTCTGTGCCCTGATTGTAGTCTGTGTCTCAACCTGTCCACATAAGCTGGAAGAAATTGCTCAAAAAATCAGGTATTATTGCATAGGACCACAGAATAGGAATTAAAAACTAAACAGCATTGGGAATGTTTTCCATTCGTATTATGTATCATGCTCTTTGTAAGACATTAAATAAAATCTTATTTTCAAAAAATTTATTTCTGGTTCAAATCTAAGTTCAATTTATAGAACTGTTGGGGCAGTTGCCATCTGAAATTAAAAAAAGAAATACATAGGTTTGCACAGGTAACTGAAATTAAGGTACAGATCTTAAAGGTGTAACGTGACAGTCCTCTTTGAAAAACAAACTTTTTTATTCTACAGATATTTTAGATTCACAATTGCATTTTTATACAACATAATTAGGTTAATTAACATCTTTTGTTGTTACTTAAGAATTTTGATAAAATCTTTGTAAAAGGCAATATATATCAGTTCAGAAAGACCGCTGACATTTTAAAACCAATCCTTACATTTCAAAAATAAGAGGACTTACTATCAGCAACAAAACCAGCTGTTTCAGGATTCATTTCCTATCTGATACGTATTATTCAGCACAGTAAACACCCTATCTGCCAGCACTAAAAAAAAAATCAGAGCTCTATGCCGACTGAATAGCATCTTTTAAAGAACACTAGAAAGTGGCCCAAAAAGGAGCCCTTAGAAGCAGGCACAGGTTTTTCTAGTATTCCTAGGGGAATCTACTGTTTCAGAGAAAGTGCTGTCACCAAGAACTGCACAGTGCTCCACATCCGAGATTACCTTTAAGGGTGACCAAAAGTATTTCCAACTACTATGCTGTCCACAACAGAGCAAAAATAATCAGGAGCTATGGCAACCACTAAGCCTTATTTAAACTGAATTCTAAAACATATGTTCTCCACGTCGCATTTAGCCTCCGCTGTCAAAGGTGACTAATTCATTAAATCTTTCCAGCCTATTTCTCTGGACAATATTTGAAAAACAGCATGCATATCCAGTTCATTCATTCAGATTCAGGGTGATATCTAGGTCTACACACACCCGGAGAGGGTAAAGGCCACCAACAGCTGTGCAGCAGGCAGTCATCATCTCAGTACAAGCAAAAACGAGGGCTAAAGGCAGTGCCGGCTGTCCACAGAAACCAGGGCTGTAAGGGCCGAGTCCTCACCCCACGCTGTGCCCGGCTGTGGAAAATGAGCCGATGCAGGGTTTCAGGTAGCGCTCGTTCAAAGGGAATACAGGGAGTTACGTGGCTGGAAACGTCATAAACCGGTGCGAAGTCTCCGAGAGGGCTCCCTCGCGGTGGGCCAGCTCAGCAGCCCTTGTTCTGGCCACTGTCACAAAGCCACAAAGCAGATTTTTATATTTCAACATGCATTATCTTGTCATGTCTTTTAACCTAGAAATACCATATTAAGAAAAGATGATGGAAAAGATTGTGAGCAGCCTTAAATACACCATTTTCATTCAGCTCTGACAAACTCAATAGGAAGACTATTTTATAAATGAGCACAATGAATTGAAATTCAATAGTCTAGTTAGTCCAAGCACATTGAAATAAAATTATACATATATGCATATACACACACACGTGTGTGATACAGTGAGGGAGGACCTACTGGCTTCACAAATGTACTATTTCTATTATAAAGTTTGGGTAAGTAAGGAATGTAAGATCACAACTCTTTAAAGCTTAAGGGTATTCTGCTCAGGATGCTTTTAGCTGCAAACATAAAACCAAAACAATACATTTATAACAGATTTGTAATCTTTAAATCTTAATAACATTTGAAATGAGTAAAAAAAAAAAGAAATTAAAAAATTAACTCACTCTGTTTTGTTCACCATCAGAGAAGACAAAGGTATTATCCAGTTGAGTCTATACCAAAAGGAAACACACACATTAATATCTGCAATTTGGTACCCATTCCAAACACAAGTAGTAACAAATTTGGTGACAAAGCTGTCAAAATATGTTCCGCAAATACATTGGCAAGAGATCTGGACATACTAAAGAAATTCAGTGAAACAAAACAGGTGCCAAACGGGGATGTTTGACAAGAGTGTTCAAAATACATTTAGACCAAAGCAGGAACACATCCAACAGAGAGATTCTGTACATAAATTATCATGAAACTATTAGAAATAATTGGCCAGTGATTTCAAAATATTACATATACTTTTAATGTTATCAAAGAGCTGTGTTGTGAACCATGTGTGATTTCTTGGCGATTTAATTTTTGGCCACACAACAGCGTTTTTAGATGCAAGTGAAAATACTGTATCCCATACTGTAAGTCAATCTGTAGTCTTTGAAATTGCGTCAAGCTTCCAAATGCTTTGAAAGGCTACTAGGGAAAATACTACAAAAGTCTGAATACTCTGCGAGGCTGCAGAGCGCAGCCCTTGCAGGGGCTCTGCCAAACAGATGCCTCCCCGCAAGGCTGAAGAGAGCCTAGATAACAAAGACGTCACGACCAACCTCTCCGACAGAGTATAGCGGTGTCTGCGGTCACAGGACCCCAAACAACCACGTCAGCGTAGGCGTTGCTCCCTGCAGCAGTTATCACAGTGCCGATCCATGCTGGTGCGCTCCTGTGTCCTGGCTAAAGGGAAATTGGTACAGGAGGACATAAGTGTTGCGCGAGTCTAATAGGAGCAGATTAATTTATATACGATGCTGTATTACTGGCATTTTTTAATAAAATAAAGTCAGCTAAACGTTTCCAGATACTTCTCTGAATGCAGATAACCACTGCAGAGATACCTGCCTGAGCTGCAGCCCCCTGCTCTGCACTTCAGCCCGATGTGTTGGTGAATGAAGAGGAGGGTCCGAGGTGCTGCCCTGCAGAGCTACCTGTTCACACTCTTCACGTGCATGAAATTCAACTTACTACTGTTTAATGGTTCTCAAGAAATATAAACCTTATAACAGGTAAAATCAGAGCAAGTCAAAGTAGACTACTCAGAAAGGAGACAAAAAGAGGCCAGGCAGCACGTATACATAAAAGACAATGCTCTTCAACGTCAAACCATTTCCTTTCACTCAGTCAATACAAAAGTAGAGAGTACTGCACATTAGTTATCTTACCACGGATAAAGCACCAGTGTAAAACAGCAGCATTGGTAGCAGGATGCCAGAGCAGCTTACTTCAGCCCAGATTTATACACCAGCTAAATACTTACATCTTGAGCATGCACTGAAATTTAGAGTGCCTGCTCAGATCAAGTTGAAAGCTTAAGGCTTAGCGTATCTGGGGTTAAAAGCCAGCCCACCTGAAGTGTATGGAAATATATTCATTGACTTCACTGGGGCCTATTATAATTTACAAAGGTTTCAATAGTGCATTGATCTGGGCCTCCCATTAGGGCATTGAGCCAAGTGAATAATATTTGTCACATAGTTGTTGTCAAAAATTCGTTGTTGATTGTTTTAAAAACATTTTTATATACACTTCATGAAATTCCCCCGTTGTTATCCTAAATAAAAGAAACGCACCCTGAACTTGAGGCAGTGCAAGGTAAGATTTGTGATTGTCCTTAACTCCTGGCAAGCTCATTCCTTACACTTGAAATGAGCCTCTGAGAAAGCCCTCTCCTGCACAGACAAGCTTTTTCCTAGTGCAGAAAGATCAATTTTCCCGAACAGCCAAAAAGAAAAAGGCACAGAGAGATATAACTTAAATAGCCCATAACTCTGTTTATTCAACTGCGATGAGAACTTTCCAGAAAAGCCTCATCCAGTGCATGCTATTACTTCTCCTTATTCATTTTGAAATCCTCAAGGGCTGCCTCCAGCTCCCTCCATTCCTCCCCAGTGCTGTCCCAGGCTGTTGCTGGGCTCCAGCACTCCCTCATGGCTGTGGCAGGTCTGGGAGCAGGGCAAGGAAAAGCTCCGACTTCTGCTGGAGTAGGAAGTGGCAAGAGTTTTGTGGCTGCCTTTAGTTCTGGGCAAAACATTCCAGTTTTGGACAGCAACCTAAAAAATACTTGCCAGCATAGATAAGTTTTTTTACTTATTGTAAGCTCCATTCTGTCAAAGGCTCGTGGTTTTTTACCTTTGAACTATACCTTTTAGAATTGGTTATAGAGCTTTAAGATGGGTATTCTTTGCTGGACAAATGAATTTACAAAAAAAAATTGCTATCAGCAATGCAGACTGAGTTACCTAAATGAACATCTTTTCTTCTGTGTGAGCTCTTTAAATTTAATATCCCGTTAAGCAGTCTTAACTTTTAAGTTGCCATAAAATCAAATAATTGTATTTATTAATTTGTTTTAATTACCAAGCACAGATAAGCATATGTCCTACTTAGCCTGGGAAAATCTGAACGCACACCTGCTCCGACAAACAGTCTCTAAAATGAGACGTGAGGAAAATATTTGAATTACATTTCCCTGTTCCAACATACCATTTTTAAAAAGCACTTTCAACACCGAACTAGGCCTTTACAGTTAAGGCATTTTACAAGATGATACTGAGCTATGTTTCCTGTCTATGAAGAAGGCACCAGCATATAAAATGGTAGTGAATTTGCATTACCTCCAATCCATCATTCTTTGAGTGCGCAGGAAAAACTGTGAGACCTGCTGCAACAAAGCACAGCCTTGTGTTGACAGATTCTTATTTAAGTGACTGTGAATACAACAATTCCACAAATAATTTGTCAAGTGTGTGGCTGAACTAGCTCTGAACCCTGATAAATACCAACTCTCCTCACTGCTACAAAGGCATGATGTTCTGTGTGCGGGCAGTGAGTAACAAGCACCAGGATTTAACAATCGATGCTACTATATTTCTCTTTTCTTTGTGGTTAAAAAAACCTTGAAGGGTGGCTCTTTCAGCAGTGTTAAGTACTAGTGGTGGCTATGCCTTGCAAATCTAAGTAATACACTGCAGGCTGAGGTGGAAGGAAATAGCACACTGCATCCATTTTTAGCTGCATTTAAAACATATGGTTTACATTCTCCGGTGAAAAACAGTCTTTACTGTATAGTTAGCAGAGTCTTGTTTAATACAGGCTATTATTAAATGGACCTCTTTCCAGTTATGATAATAGGACATCTACTTTGCTGCATTTCACATCCTAAGGCATATATTTGGACTGGGGTAATTCAAGAAAACAGTCTCTTTTAGGAAAAATAACGCAAACTCTAGGGGAACACATGTACATATTAATAGGGGAAAAACACACTCCTTCCAGGTATTCAACTGAAATCAAGATTGCATTTTTCTATCATGCAGTGCATTCTAAAGGCATTATGGATGTGTGAGAAAAAAATCATTTTTAAAGAAATGTAAATCTAATCAGTCTTGAAGCTAGCAATATATACATAAATGTCTCTTGCAGACATAATTTAGTATGCATTATTAATTTATTTTTCATAAAGCTTTCCAGCTACAAAAAGGATAAGTGGAAATGTGCACCCACATTGATGATAATGCTCATTTTTCAGGCAGGACTGAACATATTAACAAATTTCCCCCTCCTGAAATCCCAACCTAAAGGATGTTCAGAATCTTCTTTGCAGAAAGACCACACATACCTATTGCAAACAAGATTATTCCAGACATTTTAATAAAGTACCAACCTTTAATGGGACATGAACTTCAGCATGCGATTTGCAAGGCAAAACTGTTACAAACTCTGGACAGCAAAAAATTATAATCCTATAAGTCAATTATATTTATAATTTTGACTATAAAATACCAATGCGTATAGAAATAATTGTGTGATACTATTAACTAGTCCCAACATAAAATGTTAATTATTTATTGTTTATAAAACAATTTCAAATAATGCAGAACTCATACACCAGTGCCATCATGATTTTCCAGTCATTAACTTAACCAGAATTTGCATTTTGGGACTATAGCCAGTGACTTACATGCACTACTTAAGTCATTTTTCAAACACCCTGTCCCATCTTAATCTATTCATCATTAATCACATTTGGTCACTTTACATACAGAACACTATTCAGATGAAAGATAAAAGAAATACATTAATAAAATTAAAGCTAGAGCGAATACTTCAAAATATAAAGGTAGTGGAGGAATATGGTTATCAAAGAAATTTATACATTACGCCTATTAAAACAGACTTGTCTGAGCAAAAGTTCTGAGAGTTTTTGAGGGGGTTTTTTTCTGTAATGGAAAGGGTACTTAGAAAGCCACCTTTGTACTTTATCCCTCCCAACCTTCTTTAATTGTGTTTACAAAGTAGAGATAAGATACTCAAATTTTCTACCTTTTATGAACTAGGAGGAGAATATATTGATAGTTGTATACTTGTCAATACAGCTACAATTTTAGATCTGCGAGTAATCTTAAACTTGTGGAACTGGCTTGTAATTACAGGCTCTGTTTATCTGAAAAGATCCAGTGCTCCGACTCCTGCATCTGACTGACCTACCTTAAATCAATCAAACCTCGGAAGCCTTATATCCTCTGGTCCACCAGAGGCTGAAAAGAACCAAAGATTTCTTATGAAAGGAGTTTTGTTACCTCTACCTCGCACCTTTCACCTCAATGCACCTGTTGATTATACATCCACCGCAGTACACCAGCATTAGTAGGTGAATGAACGGAATGAAACATGCAGCCCCTACGTTCTGCAGATCCCTGTATCCACAGCGCAAGTTTCCCACGGGCGATAGCAGCTCTCCGGCCATATTCCTTCAGCTGGCTTTACCTCTTGCTTACTGGCACTACCTCTTGGTCAAGAAAGTCATCTTCTGTTCCCACTGAGTCTTTGATTCCTCTTTCTCAGATTGCTGAACAACCGTCGATCAGCAGGAGTTGTGATGGGGGGAGGGGGGGGGTTACCATACAGAACACTGTTCTCTTTTTAAAATTAAGTGACACCACTAAATAATTTTCTAAAGAAATAAAAAAATTTAAAAAATTTAAAAACCACAAGGCTCCATCAAATACTACTTCAATCCACGTGCCCGTTTTACAGCACTGAAAGTAGTTCTGTGACATTTGGTGGCTTTTGTGAAATAATTTCATGATGTCAGCCTAGTTCCTAAAGGATAAGTACCCATTCCACAAATGCTCACTGGATTTTAATCATCTTACACTTTCGTGGGGAATTTGAGCTCTAAAGGTGTTCTATGCAGATGATCTGGAAAGGTCTTCTCCTCAGAGCCAAACAGCAGCTGGGGAATCCATCTCATAACCTGAACCGGATACCTTCTGTCCAGTATATGGTGACTTGGGAAACAGGGATACAACCTGCATGGAATATTGCCTCATCACAAAAGTTAATTGCTATCTAACTTGGAGCGTATAAATGTACAATATCCTGACGATATTTACTTTTTGAAGCGATGATGTCTCCTAGAGGAATCAACAGTTATCTTAAGTTTCTGACTGAGAAGTCTGTGGGGTTTTTAATTTACCACTTTAAATACAAAACAAATGTTGATTTTTTTTAATAATGTAAAAAAAAATAAATCAGGTACCTATTTCGTATAGATTTAAAAACACTGATCAAATGTTATTTTTTGTAGGTTTTCACTTTTTCAGATTTGAACTTGAGATCTAATTAATAAGGAAATCTCTTGGACAATTTTTAAACAAGACATTGTCCTAGGTTTTCTTCTCTAACAAGAGTGCTGCTGAAGAAAACTGTTTCTGAGGTTCCAGTCAAAAAGTAGTAATGTTCTATCCACACATTAATGATTCCAAAATTCTCCATTATGAACAATATTTATCAAAAACAGCCCACTATCAGATGAAAGATGTGCCTTATCTTTTCTTGTCAACTAAAGCATTATTCACTGAAAGTTTCTTTCATATCTGTTTCAGGGGTTTCAGTGTCATTTTAAATTGCAAATCAATCATAGATCATGCAAGCCCTACTTCTGTAGGAGAGATTAACGCTCTGGCTAAAATTGTTTACAAAGCCATTTGTAAACCTTCTGCTGATGCAGATGAGGCAAGTTTACCAGTTTAACATTGTTGATCCCAGAGAAAGCCTTAAGCAATGACTTCAGAGGGCAAAAAAATTTGTTCATTTATCATTATTGTCATGGGCTTTCGCAAATGATAACAATTTGTCTTCATCCTATTTTTAGACAATGAGCCACAATAGAGTCCAGAAAGCCATTTTGCCAGATGGGAGAAGGTGCTTTCATTGCAAAATGTTGTCTTTTCTTTTCCTGCCCTATAAAATTGGCTTAAGTGAGAACCAAGGATATGTTTTAATGTCAGGTTTCCCAGTAGACACGATGACATACAATAACAGCACACAGTGCCTGGACAGCATGTTGTCCAAATATATTGCATTTTTAAACACCAGGACAGTCTTTGTTCTACATTTTGCTGGGGAAACTGCAATTCATTCGGAGAATTCTTACAGAATAATAATTGTCATAGAGTTGTTATTAAATCTCTGAAAAATATCTAGATTTAATAATTATTCTGCACTTTACACTTTGGAAAGCCAAAATATTTCATGTTAAACCAAACTAAAAATGCTACAGAACAACAGGATATCAATTAACCATTTTAAAGGATTACGACATTAATTCTGTTCAGTTCAACTTTATTATTAAATGATAAATCCTGTCTCCCCCAATTACACAGACAAGTTGGACCTCAAGGAATGGAGGCAGTTGTGCCAGTGCCATAGGACAAGACAAAGCTTGGGAGACTTTAACCCCTTTTTGTGATGGGGTATATGTGAATACCTGTCCCACTGACAGGGAAGGTGAAGCGAGGGGTTATGAATCACCGAGGTCAGCCCCTTCCCACTGATTTTCCAAGAAGGAAGAAATCTCCAAGGACCGAACCCAGAAGCACTGGGGTATATCCTTCTCTCTCACTCTTATAACCTTTAGTTATCAGCTGTGTTTAGGGCTGATGTGTCCCTCTACTGTGGTTCAATGCAGTTTATCAGAGGAAAAACCCTTTTAACTCAGGTTTTGTTCCATTTACCAGGATCTGACCCTATGGAACCTTTATGCCCGGAAAGAGCAGATACAAACACTGTTTTCTTATAGACTGCACCAGTTCTGATATGCTGCTATTTTACAGACATATTAATAGTCATTCTCTGAAAAAAACAAAATATCATTTTGCCTGTGTACAGAAACATGCCCACAGAACAGAAAGGATGTTTCTTAATCTGTGATGAAATGCTGCTTTTAAAACAACATTATTTCTCATTTCCAGACTGAAGTTCATCCATCATTTATAGTTTTCCACCCCGCAATCCCGTCTCTCTGTTTGCTAACAATTCCACAACATTTCTAGTAGTTTCTATTTCTAACCTTTTAGTACAGAAGAATACTTCACACATAAGTTTACCTTTAAGAAATTAAAGAAAAAAATTGAAAAATATTACTCAAATGTGCTCAAATATTCCTTGCTGTACACTTGTCGTTATGCTGAAATTGGTTTACAAAGCAAAATTAAGGAGCTATCAACAACAATATAGTCAGCAATCCACTCGGTGTTTATACAACAGGATGAAGGTGGGCATTACCAAGCAATACTGCACAGCACCAACGATGTTAATCACTAGCCCTGCAAATTAACTTTCTGCATCTCTACCCACTGAAAGTGTCCATCTGCTACAGTAAAACTCCTTTGTATCTATAACACCCAATTCTTGTATAGCAAGGGTACTAATAATTCTGGAAAGAACATTACTGAATATATCGATATAAATGGAGAAATCTTGAAAATTACTTGATATAAAACGTTATGATCATAATTGGGCAATATGATCCTTTGTTGACAAAACCGTGTCAGAGAAGTTGTGGGATTTTGTTGTTTGGGTTTGGGGGGTTTTATTTAAAGAAAAAAAACTTTTTCATTATGTAGTTTTCAGCCTCAACAGCAAAATAGTTAATTGCATCTATGCCAGGTGTTTCATTAATCCTGTTAGCTGTTAGACAAACCCTGCAGGAAAACAAAAGACAACAGCCTCTCTCTGCTTCCTCTCCTCCCCAGCCCATGCTCGCCTCCTCCCCCTCCATTCCCCTATAGGAACGGACTGATGGCAGAGCCACTTTGTTGAACTTGAAGACTGAAACTATAGAAAATTCCATGCTTAGTCAGGAAAAGTGGAAAACCAGCAGAGGTAAGTATGAACTGTATTTCCCCTGCTGAGATTTAAGACAAAATGTCTAAATATCTGGTATTTGGAGCCAATCGCTTTTGAAGATGGACAGACCTACTCTAAGCTGATGTGCTAATGAGCATTTAACCTTCACATGGAGAAAAAAGTTCTTAAAATTCCCCTGCTAACAGTGGTTATAGACTAGGATTTTTAGAGCAGGGATAAGGAAAGCAGGGGAGATCTGGGAAAGAAGTTGTACTTTTTCAGGCTTTGTTTGCTGTATTTGATCAAACAGTCTTTTGTGAACCAACATCTTCACTCACACAGCAGGAGCTGAGAAAAGATACTAGAGAGTTATCTTGAAAACAGGAGAAAGTTGTTGAGGCTGAAGGATCCAGTGCAGAGCAAGAATCTCTGTCTCCTAACTGCAATCTGGGAAACTGATTTCTGACACCAGAACATTGTGGGTCATTTTGTTCTTCATCAGCTTTTTTTGAACTTCATTCTTTTTGGTGCTGTTAGAGACTTTATTTACTTACCGCATTCCCAGAGCCATGCATTGCTTAGGTTGGCATCCACAGACCAGTGTGTATAACAGCATCCCTATAGACCCCAACCTGAATCGAGTCAAATGCTTACACTCAAAGACAAAACCTTAAAGACATAATGGAAGGCAGACCCTGATAAAATAAAAAAAAAAAAAGTAGTTTATGATATAGGGACACAAAAGCTATAGCATAATCCTGGTCCTGACTATAAAATTCCAGGATCAGTGTCCTTCCTTTCCAGAGAAGGGACACTGGACTTGCATTTTGTCTCTGCACTACTAAAAAATCATGCAATGAACCTGCTAAGAGGTGGGATTCATCAGTGTTTGAGAGCCTGCCCTCCACGGATGCATATGAAAAGACTTTTAAAATAGATTTAGTACAAACCCTAGGAATAATTTCTTCTGAATTTGCAGGTAGAGTAAGGCATGAAATTAGTTTCCAAGCCACTTAGAAAAGTTTGATCGGCTTTTACAGCTGAACCAGAAAAAAATAAAGGGAAGTTCAAGGTGCCAGGGATCTACTGCTGTACTACACGATATACTACATAGAAAACTGGACAGTAGGACAGGATTGGGTTTCTTTTTCTTTCCTATGGTTGAATATTCTATCTGCAGTCATCTTGCTCTGCAGCTAAATCCAAGTCTGCAAGGGATGACGAAGGGTATATTATAGCTGCATTGTTTTGTCTTTGCTGGGGATTGAGAATGATGTATTTTGGATTCAGCTGGTGTATTTACAGTAGTTTTAGTGACCCATAAAACATTGGATCTATATTTTGAAATATTTACAAGAGTAGCAGTCAACAGTTCTTTATCTACAATACTTTTTAATACTTCTGTCTCCTCCTTTCTTGTCACCTTTTTTCATCCTGCTTTTTTTGTTGTTTTTCAGCTCTGGTATTATTTGTTGATTGTGATATTGTGCTAATGACTAAGTTCTAGATAAAACACAGGGCATTCCTAAGTGCACTCTCTTTTTTTTTTTTTTTTTAATAACAAAGGAAAAAAGATGCATACAAATCACTCATGCACCAAATAAATTCCCACAATGATGGGAAGAACTCCAAGCTTTACGAATTTTGAAAAAACTTGCAGTACATTTGCACTACATGCAGAACAACTTCTCCAGTGAGCTGTCAAGGGATACTACATCAGCCATCCCCAGACACTTTTACCCAGTGAAAGGAAGATTGTATAAGGTCTCATTCACCCCCATTCTCAGAACAGACACTTGGCTTTAGGACTAGATTCCAGCTATTGGTCGCACCTAAACTCTGATCAGGAAAGCCATGGGCCAAGGAAAAAAAAAAGTTAAACAAAAAAAAAATCTCTGTCTCTTCTCATTTCTTGTCTGAGGAGTGATTAATTATGTTGTTATTTAACAGGCTCTTTCTGACCGTGGGCATTCTGTTTCCATGGGCTACGTCATATATGCACCGCATCACGGTAACACTGTGTAAATGCAATCAATCCCAGCAGCACCAGGAGCTCTGCTTGAGCAGAATATGGGCAGAGGCAGCATATCCTTGTTCCCATGAAGGGCTAAATCCCGAAGCCTCTCCCACCTAGCTCTCTCTAAGTCTGTCAGAGGTCCTGGGGTCTATTTAGAAGCTGGGCTATTGATGACAGCACAAACAAAGAAAGAGGGAGCGGTGACCTAATAGAAATTTGTCATTTTTAGCTTGGAATTAACAAACTGAATCAATTAATTTTTCAACCTGAAGTTTTTCTGTAAAGACAAATTCCTGAATTAGGAATCAAAGCAACAATCACACTCTGCTCCCCACCCTGATCCTCTGCTTAGAAATATCATTTATTAATTTACATAAACTTAAACTAGCTTTTGCAGTCTACCTACTTGAACTTGCCTAGGGAAACAAGCCTTAGATTGCAGCCTAAATAGCATATGGAATAAGATTCCAGGAAAAAAATCAGGTGAAATAATTCCCTAGAACCAAAAAACTGAAGCAGCACTCCATAACCCTACTATCAGTAGCAGTGGAGCTCAGACAAGCAGCTAAGGAAGGAGTAGGAAATACAGAGAGGGACAGGTTTAACTTAAATTTCAGACATACATTCTCTCTCCATAACCTCAAAGATGCACTAGCAAAAGACTGCCCAGTAAGAGAGAACAGCAGAACAATTTACTTTTTTTCTTTCCTTGGCCTTTTTGTTTTTCTCTTCTTGAGCAAGATGGTCGTGTTGGAGGGGTTGGAATAAAAGGAATCAAAAACCAAGGATGGCCTAGACATTACCAAAAGGCAAGGGCAATGTTTTGTTGGGTATTTTTCCCCCTTCTGAAGCTCTTCTAAACTGGAAAATTAAACCATTCACAAACATGCTTTAAATAGAATAATTCAGCATCCTTATCAGTTATATCTCCATGTTAGCCAGTCCTAGTTATACCTAGGGAATAAAGGTAAATGGAGTTATGGTTACCCATATCGGCTACTACAAATTTAAACAGTCTCTGTACAAACTTAGGTGACATTTGTAATAGTACAGACATCACAGAGTAAAGGAACAGGAGCTCCTTCAAGAGCAGGGCAGAGCCAGATCATCTCAATCTTAATGCCAGCTCATTCGTTCTAGCTGCATACAAGGACAACGTAGGATGGAGCGTACTGAGGGACAGCGGCTGTTCCTGCTGCCATACTAACACTAATGAAACAGGTACAAGAAAGGTGAAAAAGGCTTCTTGTGAGACTCACTATCTAGTACTGTGGCCAGACACACAGCAACAGACACAACCTTGTCCCAAACAGTCAACAGTGCCTTAAGCAAGCAGAAATTAAGAGAAATTAGGAGATACGGCTTAAAAAGCTGGGGATTTCTAACAATAATAATAGGAGGCAGGAGGACGTCACCACCTGGAAGTTTGATTCTTTTCATTTTACATTTTCAAGCTTTTGTTAACAACAAGGAGCCTGAAACTTCCATTCATTTACTAAGGTGAGCTCAGACCCTCTTATAGGGTTACAACTCCAAAGGCAGGGCTCCGAGACATGAGGCAGCTATCGGCAAGATTCTCGATAAAATCGTGAGAGGTAGCAGTCCTGACTGCGGTGGCTGACAACTGTTTTAAGGCTGTGTAATTATTTAGGGCAGGCAAGCCTCCAGGGAATGCCTTGAAGGAATGAAGAATCTTTTACTCTTGCTTACAGTTTTTTTCTAAGACAGGAATGCTGAGAAATGGGGAGTCAGGGTATGTTTTATACTTGCAATTTCACTGTCCTACGCTGCATAATAAAACTTCTGAGGTTCCAACTAAACATTTTAGCTACAAGACCCTATTTGTGCTGAGCTAAATTATTTAATTGCATAGCTATCCCCAAATATCCATCAGCATGGATTATTTATTTATAAAACCTGAAAATCATTACGTGTTACGTCTATGACAAGAGCAGCAAATGTCCACTTTCAGACCTAACAGCGAATAATACTTATTCAGCACTTTCCATGTAAGTATCTAAAACCAGTTTGCAAACATTAATGAAATAAGCCAAACAAGAGACAAGAAATTACAGATAAGCAAAAAGATTGAGAAAATCTAAGCAAGTCAGCTAGGGCCTCACACAAAATTAGTGACAATGACCAAAACAGCTTCCGTCTCCTGTTCTGTACCGCAAGAGCATCTAGAATCAAAATAAGATATTGATTTTGAATACATTTAATGTTTAAAACCAAAAGTAACCTTAATTATTTTGAACCAGTTTCTAAAAGCAAATGCAACTTGTACATCCATAATAGTTAGAATGAAATTGTGCTACTGAAATGCGTAAGCAACAGGATTCTCAGAATTGTATACATGTGGTATTTGTAGGAATTAGGTTGCAAAATGATCCTGCATTTTATAAGGGATGCCTGTTTGATGCAATGGAGAAGAAAACAACGCGCAAAACCACCATGCTCAGAAATGTTTGCATGTATGCAAAACCAAATAAAAAGGATGGATTAGCAAGTCATTGTAAATGCAGCTTCTGTGTATTCTATTACTATTTCTTTGTATTACCTTCCTTTTTAAAAGCTAGATAAAATCCAAAAGATTTACCACAAAAGATTATGGCAGCTCTGGACTTGAACAATGTTACAGCATCCCTTTTAAAGTTAAATCATACTTGACTATAGTTATAACAGTGTCCATAAAAATACAAACAACATGAGTGTAATTCAGCTGCTGAATGCCCACTGATAGTGCTTTTTATTGCATGGACAAGATCACAATTCATACGCTAACCCCATTTTCCCAATTCCCCAAGTTTCATTCTGTCAGGATTTGGAAATGTTGTGGAATTTATACTTACAACTGTAACGAAGGAGGGAAACTGCAAGGGCTGCCAGTATCAAATGCTTACAGAGCCAGAGCAATGCTGTAGGAGCCCAGCTCTGCTGAAGAGCACCGTGGCTGGTGGTGCAGGACCTACCGAAGGAAAACACCTGGTGGAGACACTGTGTTATGCTCTGGCAGGGGCAGTCACTCTGTAGGGCAAAATCCTGATTAAGAAATTACTGCCCTTGGTTTTAGAGAAGTCAGGATTTGCATCAGCAGCAGTTGGGCATAGCCTGCATTCAAACCAAAGGACACATAAGAAGAAGGATAAAGAAAAAAGAAATCAGATGCCAAGGCTGGAAAAATGTGGACAAACTTCAAAATTAATATTACTTTGGCTTAATCTAGATGTATAGCAAGATGTGCTTAGAACATAACACAGCCATCAACATATCTCTAGGGTACAGACCGCTATAGATTATAATCTATAGAAACATTAATATATTTTCTATATAATATAAATAGGAAGCAAAATAACACTATTTGTCATAGAAGGTTTAGAAACATTTTCGCTACTTTGGTATTTTCCTGATTTAGGGGAGGGAGTTCCCAAAATAAAAATGCAGTGAAGTTCATTTATGATTTGTATTTATTCGTTGGTATTAATTTTGTATTCAGTCTGTGAGGAACATGACTGAGTAGAGCAACAGCGCATTGCAGTCAGCTCTAGGCATCCAGCTGAAGATATTACAGTAGAGAAGTTGGAAGAAGTGGAGGAGACAGGGGATATGAAGAGGGAGTTGAAGGTGTTGGAGTGGAGGGGACGCCGAAAGCCATGGAGGAAATGAGGTTATTGCCGTGGGGAGGGGTGTAAGAGAAACAAGACACAAATCTGCAGGAGATCACAGATTATGTCATTTTTGATGCTCATGGAACAACTTGTTTATGTATTAAACATTAGCCAGGACCAAAATTGCTATGAGCAAGTTATAGATAATAACAGTAAAATAAAATAAATAAGAAAAATTACATAAAATAAGAGAAGCAGAAAAATCTGGGTTTTAGAAAAGAAAAAAATGCTATTTATAAAAACTTTTTAAATGCTTACACTTGGAGAGAAACACAAGTTTCCTTTTGCCTAATATTTTCCTTACTTCTCTCTTCTGTAAAAATTATGGTAGATCAATAACACAGTCTTCCCTATGTGAGAACAAAGAAAACATTAAAAAAAAAAAATTTGCAAATATGCTGATAATGTGTTCACTCTCCATTATTACACAGTTCAAGGGCAGATTCAGCTGAGCTTTAAATGTAATAAAGAAATGATTTCAAAGCAACACTGTGAGCATCATACAGTAATTGAGAATAGAAAAACAAGGGTGATAAAAGTGTCCTGTGTTATTGATGTTATAGTTCATATATGATGTATTTCTGTGATGGGATTATCAGAGCACCGATGACAATGTGTACTTACTTATCAAACTAAACAAGGTGTCTCAAAAAAGTGAAATATTAAATTATGTGCTATCAGCCAGCTATACTACTCAACAAAACTGTGTGTACGTAGTATCTATTCTATACATCTGTACTTCTACACATGACCGTCACTAAACTAGTCTCTCTACAGTGTTTGGATAAAGAAGAAAATTCTTTGATCATTCAAGAAAAGTTTCAAAATGGACCCAGGCTTAGGAATAAATTAAATTGCATCAAAAAAAGGAAGGCTAGTCTTATTGCAGGTTATCAGTGTTTCTCCTGCAATACTTACTCTCTCTTCTTGTCACAGATTTGTTTTATTTTGCTACAGCAATACACTATTACAACTTAAAATTCACATTCACCTGAAGAAAGCTGTGACATGCCTACCAAGAGAGACATACACTGCTTAACCTAAATTGACCCTTTTTTCCTTCTATTCTAATAGATCTTTTTTCTTTTTGTCACTCAAAATGAGTGTCTGATGTATGAGCATAAATTGTTAAAAGCAGTTTTAGGTAAAGGAAGAGAGAGTGAAGTGGAGTTTTCTCACAAAAGCCAACCTCAATTTATGTCAAAGAGGGTTAAAAGACCTTGGGATTAAAGCAATAAACTTGCTGCTGTCAAAGCTAAAACCCGCTAACAATTTAGTGCCAAACGCATGTTGTTCAATATCATTTCATATTATATTATGTCACAAGTAGGTGACAGTTCCGTATCAGACTGACAGGGCTGATTTACTCTGAAGAATTCATCGACATTTTGCAGAGTCAAAGCTGACTTCATTTTGTTTGGATGCAGGGCGGGAAATCTCTCTGCTTGAGTTGCAATATTTGGCTGAACAATACAGTCCTTCCTGGACTACAGACCGGAGGCTTTTGAAAGCCCTCCCAGCGCAGCGGCGGAGGGCAGGCGTTCGCACGCCGGCTCCCTTCCCTGGCCTCGTGGCGCAGAGACCTCTGGCACAATCGGCACGGTTGAAAGCTCATTTCCTTCGCTTGCCCTAAACAGCACCAACTTCTGGATCTGTGCCCTTTTGTGTAGCTGCACTCCTTAATATGATTCACCTTCCTGCAATTTTTAAAGTATCCAACTGTCCTCTTCAATATTTTGATAATATTTGCTTTCCGAATTCAAGCTTTTACGCTTCTCCAAAATATAACTATTGTCAAGGTTTGAAACAAAAGACTGTGTTAAGAAAATACTACTAGCACCCGCTTATATTTTTAGTAGTGATAATAACGTTTTTTCCAGGATGTTAATTAGATCCCAAGGTCAAGTGTGATGAGAGACCTTTCTTAAGCCGATGGCAAAAATACTATTTCTTTATATCAGGATGCCTTTTGCAAGATGTTCCCAGATGGCTTTTTTAATATGGGTTCCGATTCAAATTTCTCCCAGGACTCTGAGACAATTCTGAATAAACATATGCTTTGTTTCGTCTCAGGAAAATCTAATTGATCTGACTTCTCTGTCAAGGTGTTAAAGCTTATTCAAAGAGGGGGTCCCTTTTCTTCTCCAAAATCCAGTGTATTCTTCCACAGTTAATTGAATCCCTGTGCAATGTTCATTTCCTTCTCCTGCTGGCTATTGCTATAGATCAGGAATTACAACTCAGCTCCTGAAGCTGAGGAACCAGGGAACCTGGTTTTCCCTGAACCAGGAAGGACTGTGCTACACTTAAGTAGTCTTGTTATACGTGCAAACAAGAATATTCCTCCCTCCCTTCTTTTTGCTTCGTTTTAATTTTGGATGAAATTTTCAGTTATCATAGTTTGTTCTTACCTTTATTTCTGCAAAAATCTAGCAACATTTGTGGTCTTTAAACACATATATCACTGTTTTCTCCATCTAAATATAGGAGCGGGTACATTAGTGCCTGGCCATTAACTTCTGTAAACCACTTAGTGATTCTTCTGTGGGATTCTTTGGGCAATGTTTGCTGTTCATCAAGGAAAAGGTTATGTGGAACAGCTCATTGCATGTAAAATGGCCCCATCATCCAACACGCGCTTGTTTTTGCTGGCCATATGCTGAAGAGCTATCAGGCAGCAAAGGGGTTACCTTGTCTATTATGCAAAATCATTGCCAGAGAGCAGAACTTCTAGTGAATTGTTAGACGGATTAGCGGATGGTTAATCTTATTTGACATTTAAAGCACTTGGAGGTAAATTTAGTGTTCACCTGCCCTAGAGTGTACAACATGAATATGCTTCTACATATCTATTCCTGTTTAAACTAGTAGCTCTTATGACTGGAGGATATACAATACCTGGCACAAAGAGATATTTCAGGGAAAAGAAAAAAAAAAAAACGAAGAGATAAACATACATCCTGGCTTTAAACCTTTACAGTTTTCTCACACTGAAACACAAATTCTATTATTTCTGGATGATCATCTCATCCTGACACAGACATACTCTTGTTAACTTACAGATTCTGCTAGTATGATCAAATTCTAATACATGTTGGATATTAATATTTTCAGGCTCCATTTTCTGCTGCCTCATCAGTTATGTACACGACAGACAAACACACACACGTATCTATACTACACCGAGTGCAAGGTCTAAGGAATCCTTTGATCCAGTGAGAAATCTAAAGGAGAATAAAGACATTTCTGCAGCTTTTTCCTCATAGACATTCCCCCAAACTCACTGTGGCACACCCGTAAGTCAAACCATCAAGGATTCAATGAATTGCAGCCGAAGAAAAGGGATGAACATAGAGCTTTGACACAGCCTGAGACTGCATTTTCCTTCTGCTGTCAGGGGCACAGGAGTGGTGAGGACGCAAGAAGTGCATGTTAAGGCACCCAGTCCCTTTTGCTGAGCTCTGTTTGAGCATCTTTCACCTTCAGTCATCTATACCTCTATGACAGAGATCAAAATGAATTGTCATGTTTCTTTTAAGAAGGAAATACTACAGCCTCTCTCTCAATACAGGCTGTGACCTTTCAATTTATGCTATCCGTTTACTCAGTGCTTGCTCTGTGGTTCATGATTAACTTGAAAGAGTTAGATCACACTCTCTCCAGGTCCTCAGGAAGGAACTTCTATTGACTATTAGAAATCCCTCATGCAATAAAAGTGCACATAGTATGGCTGTATAAGCCATCTTTCAAAGTTACTTCAGTTCAGTAATGAGGTAGCAATTCTTATCCAAAAGCTCCTAAAAATGTTACTACTTGTATTTTTTTTTTTCTTCAGGGTACTATTTATGAGAAGACAAAGTGCAAAACATCCACCTGGTTATTAATAAATATGTCTTTGCTTTCATAAAGAGCAACTCCTTATTAAAGGGTCTCACAGTCCTCAAACATTAATTAAACATGATTGTGTAGTCCATAAAAGACATGTTTCAATTCTAACTAAAAAGGGTAAACTGAGATAAAGAGAGAGTTACTCACACCTTCCTGTGGAGCCACTGGCAGACCCACAGAAACCTTCTCCCTCTTCCTGTAACCATAATAGTGCAGATGCCCCACTATGTTCTAGAAAACAGCAGTAAAAAAGAATTTCATAATTTTTTTTTTTTTAAAGCTTACCTGCAGATGTTCTCCATTTCTTTTTAGAAAAAATATACATTGGTGATTTTCTTAATCTTCACTAATAGGTACTCTGGGAGATGGAGTAGATTGAGGAGCAAATGCTGGACTGAGGAGTTGCATCTCCCACTGCCACTGGAAGAGCAGTATCTGCTCAGGTCAGCAACATGGGGATTCTTTTCGTTATTTATTATTATCCACACCTCTATACTTAAAAACTGTTAGCTGGAGATGGGTACATCCTTTCAGATAGTTTTTTAGTTGTCCACAGCTGTACATTTCCCTTCATTTAGCAACGAATGCCAGATCACAATGGGAAAATCCCTCCTTTGCTCCAACATATGTGTGTTCCAAACAGAACTAATAGCAAAAATTTCAAAAGACGCCCCAAATCAATTTTACACGCTCAAAGGATCAAACAGTCTGTTACCTTCCAATGCAGTAGCAGCTCAAGCTCATTTTAAAAAAATCAAATAGATTTGATTACAGTACTTGTACTGTACCTTTCCAGTAGGGAAGGGTGGAAATACAGAGGGCAGCTAACTGCAGAGAGATTTAAATAGGTAAAACAAATTGAAAGTTTTTAAGAACAAAGTCTGAGATTGTCACAGACAAGTACATGTAACCTTATAAAGATGTATCACAGTGTCGTGGTTTAACCCCAGCCAGCAACTAAACACCACGCAGCCGCTCACTCACTCCCCCCCACCCAGTGGGATGGGGGAGAAAATCGGGAAAAGAAGCAAAACCCGTGGGTTGAGATAAGAACGGTTTAATAGAACAGAAAAGAAGAAACTAATAATGATAATGATAACACTAATAAAATGACAACAGCAATAATGAAAGGATTGGAATGTACAAATGATGCGCAGTGCAATTGCTCACCACCCGCTGACCGACACCCAGCCAGTCCCCGAGTGGCGAATCCCTGCCCCCCACTTCCCCGTTCCTATACTGGATGGGACGTCCCATGGTATGGAATACCCCGTTGGCCAGTTTGGGTCAGGTGCCCTGGCTGTGTCCTGTGCCAACTTCTTGTGCCCCTCCAGCTTTCTCACTGGCTGGGCATGAGAAGCTGAAAAATCCTTGACATTAGTCTAAACACTACTGAGCAACAACTGAAAACATCAGTGTTATCAACATTCTTCAGATACTGAACTCAAAACATAGCACTGTACCAGCTACTAGGAAGACAGTTAACTCTATCCCAGCTGAAA
The DNA here is from genome assembly GCF_026419915.1 of Harpia harpyja. NCBI lineage: Eukaryota > Metazoa > Chordata > Aves > Accipitriformes > Accipitridae > Harpia > Harpia harpyja. Next base: position 13,021,454 of record NC_068948.1, on the reverse strand, counting down.
CCAGGACACACAGGATCTTTAACTCTCAGGACCTTACGGTTTCTCAATGGCATTACAAATCTAGCTTACTGCTCACCTCACTATAGTAGGATCTGACATAATTGCTCTCACTGTACTACTTGCTTTGTCTTAACTTCAAGAGAAATCCCTTTTTATCACTCTGCACTCCAGTCCTCAAGACCCCTTCAGCTGTGGTCTGTTAACGACCACTGGTACCACCGAGGGATGCTTAGGCCCCTGATTCATCCCTTTAGCCCCCTGTTTTCTCAAGGAAAAGGTAAGGAAATGAAGATTTTGAGCCCAATTGGCCTTGCTGCTTCTATCTTAGAGATTTCCAGAGCCTTTAAAATTTTTCCTATTATCTGGAAATCATCTGGGAATAAAAGTGTGCCTGTTGAGGTTTCTGTGTGTCCCCAGATGTGGGGACAGGATGGGATCAGACAGGTTCTCAGCTGGTGTCACCTGAGGTATCACATTCATTAAAGCAGAGGGAAACCTGTGGACACCGGACAAAGATGTTGGCCATGGACCACAAACCTGGAATAAAGGAGGGATCAGTCCTCTATGAGAGAAAACAGCTGAATTGCAGAGTTTGCTGGAATTCAGGGACAGGAGAGTTCACCTACATTGACCTTTAGGATTAAACCCCATTTTGAGCACTACAGTAGTCAGCACAGTATTTACATTTTTAATTTATTATTTTAAATAAAGTATCTTCATGAGTAGTCCTTCATTTAGAAAAAGGAATGGGAGTTATTCAATGACATTACACACCTGAAAAGCAATACTTTCAGTGTTTGCCTTTCCATATAAAATTTCAGGGGCTAAAGGAATTACTTTATGCATTTGGAGTGTTACTATTGGCCTCACTTTTAAGTTATTCTTTTTCTTTTTATAATAATAGCCATCTAATGCTATTACTGTAGCTTCTTGTCCAGATCTCCCTTTGGAGACTTTCTGACTACTTAACACCATTTTTCAATTTCTCTACTTATGCATATACATCTTCAATCCAGATATGAGAATTCGCTAATGGACTGCAACTTTCTTTCCAAGATTCCCATGCGTAGCGTTTTACATAGGCTGATCCAAAACATAAACCCTATTTGTCAATGCCTTGTGCTCTGAACACGCACGTGATAATCGACCCCCAAATTATGCTAACATTTTGAAGTATATATTTAATTTGAGTACAAAAGAGAGCAAAGAGTATCAGATTATATATTTACTATAACATTAATGTGTACACATTGTCAAATGGATAAAAAAACTGGTGCGTATCAAAATGTGGCTACCTCCCGCACTATGTTCATTTTTAGCTGCAGAGTGAAGGATAAATGGCAGTGGTAGAAAATGGAAAACATGTAGGCAGGCACACCTATCTCCTGTTCTTGAGGTCACACCACTTTGCATTTTACCTACAACAAAGCAGATAATGCACCCATTTGGATTTTTTCATTCATTCAAATAACTCTGTAACACTCTCTAGTGGAAGGCAGACATATACCACCCCAGCCACGCTCCGTGCGTACCAAACAGTCGCGGGGAAGCAACACCACGAGAAGGGAAACTGGCTGAAACGGATCTTGGGCACTGTTGCATGTGTTTTGCTGCACTCTTATTTTTTAACACCACAACCAAAACACTTACAGACAGGTCCCTTCTGTTTGAAGCCCAGAGGATAACGTGGTACTGAAGCATAAATAAAGAGTGCCACTAGCAAGGAGTAACTGGCAGCAGACAAAGCCCAAGCCAGCAAACTGTCACGATTGCTCTAGAGGGTTTATAAGCTTTATCAAATCTGTGCTAGCTAATTCACTTGCAGAAGTGTACTGATAACACTGCTTCTTTTTTCTCTTGCTTTTATTATGAACAGAAAGATAGACAGGTCCTAAGGACAGATCCTTTTCACAGCTCTGCTCTCTTCTGCCAGCACATGCCGTTCTACTTCTCACAGATTACCAGGTTAAACCATGGATGTCTTCGAGCCAGAAGCATTTATTGCAATAAACCCCAATATATTTCCCAAAAAAGCTTCCCCCTCCTTTCTAACACTTACACTGTGGTTGGAAGCAACATTTAAAAAAATATACAGCTCCAATCTGTTGTTCCTTGTCTCACTTAATTTGCAAGTGTCTGTTTTTCACCACTCCCAATAAACATACTGAAGTTATCATTTCTCTGTGTGTGGACAGAGTAATTATATATAGAGAGAGATATAGATATAGATATATAAAAAAAAAAACAGGGTGGAGCATGTGGCTGCTCTCCCTGTCCCCCACCCCGACTTTAGATGCAGGTTTTTGCGTATTGTTGTAACAATACTAGATTATCAACAGCTATTGTTGAACAGCAACTGCTATTAATCTAAATGACATAAATTAATACTACCTGCTGTAAATGCAAAGGAGGTTTGGTTTGCACTTTTAACTGCAGCTTTTGAAGATTCCAGGACAAGATGCAGGTAGGTCCATGGATCTCTATAATTTTCTCACTTCATACATGTACTGCTCAAAATTATGCCTTTGGGGTGAACAGGTTTTCAAAAGGAATGCCCAGCTTTGAGCTTGCTGCCTTGCACTGTCGTTCTGCCTGCATTCCTCCGCATCTGGTTCATCTTTTCTGAAGGCTTCCTCAAAGATTTCTGGTGTTCCTCCCAAGGACCTCTATGCACAGCGGCCTGTGGAAAACTAACAAAACACTGCAAAATTCTGCCAAATAATAAACAAACCAACACCATAGTTTTTTTCAAACACGTTTCCATGAATAACTGTGAAAGCACAATGCTAATTTACTGCATGTTTGTCTTTACGGAGTATTTTTTAAATAAAATATTTCACCCCCTCCTGCCACTTTTTAATTTGTCCCGTCATTCAATTTCTGTAACTAGTTTGAGGCAAATTCTCTAATGTTTCACCACGCTGCCAAAAAGTAGTTTTTGCTTGAATGTAACGCAGAACTACTTTAATTGCAGGGAACATTAAAAATCTTCCTTGTGCTAATTTGTAGAAGCCCAAACTGTTTGGAAGTAGATGTGACTGAATTCAGATTCCTGTTTCACACAAACACGGGGGGGGAAATTCTGCCTGAACTCTGCTGAACTCAGACATCCCTAAAGTATCTCCATGTTAAGTCTTAAACAAGATTTGGGTCAATATTTTTTCCTAGGGAAGTTCACAAAACAACAGTTTTGAAGTCAACTGTCATGAAACACAAACAAAACATTCATACACCTCAACTTTGGGCACCTCGCTTAGTCAGTTGGCTTCTAGAGTGACTGGAGAGAGGGATCCTTTTCCAGATGATTCGGAACAGGAACCAAATGTAGGTGCTCTGAGTTCCTCTCTGCAGGAGGTCCTTTCTCTGTTGACTACAGGTGGTGCTGGAGGAGACTAGGAACCTATTCATATGTAAGAGGAGCGATCCACACAAAAAAGCTTTTTATGATTGTACAGTGTAGAAATTTTGCCAGTTTACAAACTGGGAGTGTGAGGATCATCAGGAAGTTTCTGCCAGCAACTTAAATCCTGGGATATTGTACCTGAGAAAAAAAAGGCCATCAGGATGTGCCTTTGGAAGATGCAGAATCAGTATCGTGGCGTGAAGGCAAAGGTACTGTCACTGGGTGATCACATCACTAAGCAGAACTAAGCTTTGTCACCTTCAGAAATTCAAACCTTAAGACATTTCAAGTTACTTATTTCACATGCACGTATAGGGACCATTTAGGCCATTATGTTCACTTTGAGTTTTCTTCTTAAAGTCTCTAAAACATTTAATATTTTCAGAAGATACAAGGGCTTTTCAGAGATAGTATGCTTGCTGTAGCCTACCATGTGTGCTATAGAAATTCCAGAAAATAATTCCAAATGTGCTAATTTATAGTTAAAAGGATAAAATTCTGAATAATCTGTTTTTCTAACTGCCAGAAACTGAAAATATTGTTTAAAAAGTCTGATATTCTGCATGACTGAACACACAAATTGTATTCATTTTCACCTAAACCACTAATTATTTTACCTGTAAGAAAAATATCTCTAATTTTCTCTGTTGAAAAATCGACAGGAAGTAAGTGCTGCTTCTACCTAAGAGGCAAGAAGTAAACAATACAATAAAACTTATACAGTACTTTTCACACTATAATGTCTCATGGCTTTTACATACAATGAAATAATAAATCACAAAGCATTAATGAAATACTACTAGAAGAGATAGTTTAGCACTTTCAATGCTGAAATTTAGAATTCCTAATAGCTGAAGATGACAAGATGCACAGCTGAAAAGAGGTATAATAGAAAACTAAAATTAGAGGCCTTAAACTGCACCGTAGTTAGTTATATTAACAGATATACTGTGATCATAGGCAATTGCTCAACAAGCCTTACCAAAAAGCAACTTGGTTACTCTGACACTGTGAGAAAGGGAAACATCCAAAAATTAATGTGCACTTCCCAAAATTTGGTTCGGTCTCTGGTCCAGAATGGCATTACATGAAGCAGGATAAGAACTTAAAAAAGGGCAGTCTGATGCTTTAAAACCTAATACTAATTTAATAAGATAGGAAATATAATCAGAAATAGGAGATTTAAAAACTGACATTATTCCTGGAGTTGTACAGGTCTAAGGCTGTTTCAAGAGCTTCTCAAGCAGTACTCCTCCCTTCAAAGTTGTCAGGGAGAGAGAAAAGAACAAACTAAAATTCCAGTCAACTTAATGGAGTATCAAAGGTTAGGAGCATTTTAAATATGACTTTGCAAAAATTAGGTCTGCAATTTACCTTTCATTCTGAATTTTAGCCGTTATGATGACCATCAAGACAGTCGTGAAAAGGAGAAAACTGTAGAACTAAATAACTGCTCAGATATCTATCCATTTTGGTCTCACCTCAGAGAAGAAAGTCTCTTACGCTCATGTTTACAGCTCAATGAACAAGACCATAAATACCTGCAGTAACCAAAGATGTACAATTACAGAAAAACAATTCTACATGAATGTCATTGATACTATCTGAAGAAAGACACCTGTAAAAATTCCAAATCTGACTATAGAAGAGCTTATAGATATAAGATGTCATGGCATCTTTAATATAAATCTACGGAATTCCACTGCTATCAGAAATGAAAATTAAATCAAAAGATTTAAACAGTTCAGGTGATCTCCATACAGAGAAGGGAGGGAGGTCGGGGGAAGTGAATATGTACACATGCCTTCATGTGTAAAGAGATCCAAGAGAGTTCAAGTAAAAGCCAGCCAGGGTAAGCAGAGGGAGTGTCACCAGAGATTTCTGGTTTGAGTAGTCAAAGTGCAGTGGTGAGTCTGAACTCCTAAGTGAAACCTGCCACACACTGCATTTGAATTAAGATAGATCTTGAAGGGAAAGCATCATTTACTTCTCGGATAATTTGGGAGATAATTCTTTCTAAGACACCCACCCAAAATAGATAACTGTATGAGGAAAAAGAATTCCCCCTGTTCTCCCACAAACAATGACTCTGTGCATAGGGAAATACACCCACAGACAGCACACAAAAAACCCCAACACCTCCTTCTCACATGCATTTCTACTCTATTCAAAGCTACACTGTTCAAGTGAAGAGTATTTTCTGTAAACCATGGGCCAAGATATGTTTAATAAAGAGAACTGGTTTAATTTACTGTGAATCTTTCTCAGTTAAGAACCAAAAATACTCACTTTATAGGCCATCTGGGAACACTTCCCAATTCCAAATTTAGGGTCCAGTAACAAGTCCTACAAATAGTCTTCATGTGTGAACACTTACTCTTCCTGCATTGAATTTCACTGAACTAGAGCCAATATGACTTTGCACATGAAGGAAGCTAAGTGGGGGATCAGAAACCTGGCACAGCTAAATGCCATAGTTGGAGGCATCAAACCATTCTGCTTTGCAACCTTTCTCTACGTAGATTCTTCATCCACTATTGTGGATGCTCATCTGCTCAAAAATATGGGGGGCAGTACGTGTGCATGTGTTAAGAACTCTCTTTAAAAAAACATGGAAGCTGAAAACCTTATGGTTTGAGGATTTGTTGAAAAATAAAATTTGGTTGCTAAAGTAAAGGCTATTAAAAAGATAAAAAGTAATCAGTGTATCATTTGCTTCCTATTCCACTACTGTATCAACTGTCAAACACTCTTTGAAATAAAAATATTTCATTTTTCTGTTAGCTTAGTAATAAAGCATCTTTGCATCAACTTTAAAAATATTGGCAAAAATTACTAGGAATAATGCAAAAGAAATTTAATTGCAGGGGAAGTTATACAGAACCCTTTTAGGGTGCACCAAACTTAAGTCTTGACAAACTGAGACTGAACACTTAACCAAGTTTTTTCTTCTTCCTGAAGAAGAAAATTGTTTTGAATTGTGTACATATAAAGTTGTTTCTCTCCTCAGTGCAAACCCCAAGTGTGTTTAATGGTTTTGCTAAATATGATTGAAAGAAAACCATGCCTGAGGGAAATGATCCTTTGCTGGATATGTATAAGGGTTGAAACAGCTTGGTCAATGAGTGACCATAGCATATGAATCTAAAACTAATCTCAAAGAGCCTGAGGGTACCCAAAGCTAACCTAGTCAAGTAGTCATTTTTTCATGTGCTCTGAGCTAAATACACTGTCTATAAATGAGTCCCTGTACACCTCAAAGAGTGTTTTATTTTTCTCACATTAAAGAAGAAAAAAAAAGTTTTAAACAATATATTGCAGGGGATGCATAACAGCAAACTAAAAATAATTATGTAATAGAACAAGCAAGTCTCTTAGTTGTCACTAAAATAAGACTCAGTTCTGAAAGTTGTTGAGAAAAAGTCCATCTAAGCAAAACTAATTTCCACAAGACTACTTCAGAGCTTAAATCTGTGGGATCAAATCCTTTGTTGCTGGTTATCCACAAAGAGTATAGAATTACCAAAAAATGAAGAACAGCAGTTCTGAAAGATCATCACAGCTATTTGTCTGATTGATAGTTAATCAAAGTTCCAGATAATCATTCAAATTTTTAAAGTTTTCCTAATCTAATCAAGTCTTTGCATGCCCATTACTAATTGCCCCAGTCATACAGAGAAAAAAAAGGATATTTGGAAGATGTGTTTTCAGTGGGGTACAACTTTATGAATTTACTTGGAAATTCTGCAGTATTTACTGTTGTGCTGCAGTTCACCATGCCTTCTGTGATCATCTCTGTCTAGCAAAACAGCCTCTTCAGCCTCGCAGAACACCTCAGAGGATTTTTCACCTCATTCTTAGGACTTCATCATATTCATCTCATAGAAGGATTCAGGCGTGGGGAATGCCAGTTACCTTCTCATGACCTCGTATTGGAATTTCTATCCTATTCAGTTATTAGGGTCCCGCCCTGGAATAATTGGGAACTTAACTCTATAGACAATAAAGAGCTGTACAAAAGGCATTAATAAATAGCATGGATCACTTCCCCTTCTCCTTCTACCCACAACAGGATCCAGTTCTCTCTCTACTATCAGAGAGAGAGGGAGACCATATTAACTGAAGCCATGAAAATGCTGTTCTGGTCAGGGATTTGTAGATAAATACCAATGTCATTTCCAATGTCACCTCAGATCCACCAGCTCAGAACATCTGGGGGAGTGATCTGTTGGCTTCTGGCCCTGATTCACTACATTGAATCTGTGGGTCCACCACCAGTCAGCTCCAGCGAAACCATACTCCTAGTCCTGACCTTGGCCTTCTTGTGTCAAATGAGAGATGGGTAAGGGACTGCTGCCCTCTTGCCTCAATAGTGCAGAGATCCTCTTTGATGTTGCAGAATGCCGCTTCAAAATATAAACCCATCTTTATAAAACTAAAGAAAACTTTTTAAATCTATATTACCTAAAAGCTTAGGAAATGTACAGAACTGATTTTCTGAGTAAACTGTGATAATGAACAAGTCCAGTTACATTTCACAATAAAGCTGCGTGAGACAGAAGAACTGCTCCGTAAACAAGGGCAAGGGATGTGGTGAGAAAATCACTGAAAAATATTAAGTCCCCTGAGCACCACGGGATGTGCAATTTTCATTGTGCTCTGAGACGTACTTGTGTGGCCTTGTTGCTTCTATTGATCACCGTAGGTCTTTCCTAATAGAGTTACAAGACATTTTCAGTTGCAGACTTAGAAACCTGTGGGAAATGGGATCCAATCATCTGGCTGCTATGTTTCTGTAAGGCCAGCTCTGTCTTGTTGTTCCTGTTCTGTTGGGCTTTAAACACAATACCAGCACATCTACAGCTGAGAAGCAGGGAACAGAGATTGTGCCAGCACAGGTCATGAATTTCTATGAAGCAAGAACCAAACCTTTTTGGTCATTTACTAAGTTCAGTTAATTTTCTTTTTATTTTTCTTTGTTACAGAACTGCACTTTTGATTTCCAGCAGGGTTGTAAGGGCAGGAAGAAAGTGGGAGGCATAAAGAGGTATTTTATACTCTTACCACACCAATACATACAGTAACGAATGAACAGCAAGCATTTTTTAATGTTATACTGAGACAGAAGGTATTGGCAGTAGTCACAGAAATCTCAGTGAAAATAAATGTTATTTTAAGCAAGAAAGCCAAGGCACGGGGAATCTCCGTAAGAATCTGTATTTTGGGTTCTTACTTGCATCCAAATAAACAAAAGATATTTGTGTTTTGCTTATCAGAACTGCAATAAAAGGTAATTAAAAAAGAAGGGGAAACATGTACATTTGAAAAATTTCTTCTGAAAACATTACATAAATAAGTTACCTGGCACAATCCGTGACTTACAAACTGAAGAATGAAATAAAATACAAACTACTTTCCTCATGCAATATTAGTAATGGCAATCTATGTCATTTAAGATGCTTATCTATTTTTCAAAAAAAAAAAGTCTAGGTAAAATTCAAGGCAAAGCCTGATCCAGCAAGCTGTGGAAAAATTTCAGCTTATGCTGACATGACATGAAGTTTATGGAGCACACCACCTTGCAGAATCAGGCCCATCACTGCTCTCCCAAGCCTTTTAAAAGAAGGACTCCTGTAGGTTCAGGGCAGTTAGCTCAGGACTGCAGTAAGAGACCAGTGTAATTGGGTTGCAAATGTGGCAGAAGGTAAAGGGACTCTGTTACATGCACAATTATGTTTATGGGCTTACTGAAATTAAAAAAAAAAAAAAAAATCAAAATGCTTCATGGCAGGATTTCTCTTCTCAACAAAACACGTCACTGGCCACAAGGACAAAATGCAGGTTCATAAGTGAAAAGTGGTAAAGTGGATTTGTTCCCCCCCAGGTTTCTGTTCTGTCCCCTCCCGCGATGTACACCTTTCATCGCATCGGCGTGACAGTGCTGAGATTAGCGGCACCCTGAAACAGCTAAAATGCTTCCATGTTTGATTTCATAGTTAAGAATTCTTTACCATTACAGTGTAGACATAAACATTGTATCATGATCTGGAGGTCCTTCCCAGGAAACAACACAATGCATGCAAATTTATATGTCTGTAAGCTGAAAAGTGTACTGATTACATCACTATAACTAAATGATTACACTGACTTCGGTGAAGTTCATCGAGATGCTAGGAAACAGAGCTTCTGTGGTATGTATTCCACTCTGCAGGATGTTATCTAAAGAGTCTGTACGAGCAAGAGAGTGGAAAAAAAAAAAGCATCACTCCAAACTGGAAGAGAATGAAATGCAGCACAAAAGTACATACAAACATTTAACAGCCCAAAGAGGATGATATGGTCCATGAAGACCTGCCCTCATAACCTCAGGAAATACAAATCAATCTGTGTTTCATCATCTGAAACTTGAACTTCTAGCTAGTAGCTCTATGCTCTTCCCCCTGCCTTCTTCAAAAACTCCTCCTTGAACTGATTTACACTATTTGCTTCTACTGCTGACTTCGGCAGTTTGTTCCAGACCGTATTTCAACTACCCTTTGTGTAAAACTGTTCTGTCTGAATATATCGGAGTCCCTAAATTCTGGTACACATATTGGAGTGGTTACAGAAGTAATTTTAGTGTGGCTGGCAGCTGGCCTAACTTGTGCTCTGATCTCTCCTCCCCTCCCTCAACCGAACAGTTAATACTTTGCCATCAAAGTCAGGGCTGCTACAAAGAGAGCCTGCTCCAGCCAACTGCCCAGAGGGACACCGCTTGAACTTGTCACATGTTGGCAGGATGCTGTGGCCAGAGCAGCATTCCCAACCCTTAGAAAGGGACCAAAGTAGTGAAGAGCAAAGAGTAAGCAAATAAAGAGGAGCAGGACTCTACATCTGACTACATTAAACAATCTGATCCTATTCACAAACCCTTTATCTGCTTTCCAGAAATATTTTCATAGGTAACTGTTGGTTTAAAAAAAAAAAAAAAAAAGTTATTTTTAAGAAATGAACCTCTACCATAAGATTTTACATGGTCATCTTGAAAACTTGACAGAGTCATCTAGGCAGCAATCGGGAGCAATAGAGTGTCATTCCACGTTCAGAGTGAATAATGAATATTGGGAGCTATGTTTATAGCAAATATTTGGCAAACTGTCCGTAGGTCTAAAATATATTGATATATCTGTAAAATAAAGTTGAATATAGAGATTTGTGAAAACTGAACTTTATTCACTTTTTTCATTTTGAATCAAAAAGGGGACTATATTTGGCGAAATCTCAACTGCAGCTGTAGATTGGCAAGTGGCTGGAAAGAAATGGGAGAGCGAATAGCAGCCTCCAGATCTTGAATAAATTGTCAGTTGATCTTAAAAGATAATTCCAAGATGCTTAATTTTGACTTCTGAGGATCTGCATTTTCTAAAAGATGATTATTTGCAAGTGTCTTTTTAAATCCGCTTTTGTGCATGAACTAAGGTTAGGAAAGAGACAGACAATCTATCAAGTGTGCCGTAACTTTTAAATGAAGGTGACATATTTTTCCCGGTCAGAACAACTTTCATCAGGAATATTTTTGGAAATTTAGAAAATCTCTTTGATGTCAGAAAAACTGTTTCTCACATTCTTTTGAAGCAGACAAAAGGTCAATGTTAATTGCAATATGTTGTAAATCATACAGATTACTTTCAAGAAAATATTTAAGGGAGATATCTTATACGTGACATTCATTCTTCAGCTAGCCAGACATGGATGATGTTTAATTTATAAAGAATTAAAAGGATGGAAGTCTCTTGCAAAATACAGAATTTAATGAAATTCTTGTTTTGTTACCAATTCACAGATATCATCTTTTCTTATTTATGGAGAGAAGTGTGTTAATCATCACATGCAGAGCTGCAAATTCAGCAGAAACATAAATTATCAGCCCTAAAACTCAAATTCTTTCAGAGGATCTGTAAAGATAAAAGTTTTGAATAGCTTGGATAGAACAAATGGACAAGGAAAGATAATGCATCTTTTGAAACACAAACCTGCAAAGATGTTATGCTCAATTACTCTGACAAAAGATTTGGAAACCAACAATATCCCCTGTGGAATACCACTGCTAAACTCAAATGCTAAATCAAAAGCTCAAAGTTAAGCAAGAATAATATAGCATAAGCCACATTAAATGCATGTCATCCTTAAAGCTAGAACCCACTTGGATATTTATTAAATAACTATTTCTGCTTTCACAGAGGGGAAAAAAATAAACAATAAAAAAGAGCTCAGACCAAGTATGAACGTAATAAAAGTACCACTCTGGATATCACATGGAAGAATGGTGGGACTGGGCAGGCTGCATCCCCAACTGCAAGTCCTCTGGTGACCAGCCAGAGTTAAAAGGTTGTTTTACAGTCTAAACAAAGCTTCAGAGAGCAGTCTTTCAGGCTTACCTTTATAGACAACAGAAAACTCTACTAGAACCTGAGGCAGGGAGGGAGCTGTGTTTGGCAGGTTTTTAGAAGATGGGGAAGTATAGCTATGGCTGCCATGCTGTTGGCCAACAGAAGGCTACTGTGTACAAACAAGGACTTCTAGCAAGCTACTGGACAAAGGTCCTGCAGGAACCTCAGCGATGCCATGTTGCAATGGTATTTTCCAGCCCGGTAGAGGAAAATAGGCTTGTTTTATTTCCAAGGAATGCTTTCAGCCAAGCTGCACAAGGCGCAGGGCTCACATGGAAGCAAAAGCTTCCCTCTGCCAGAAGAAACAGGGGTGCATCCAGCCGCCTACTATGGAATCAGGGCAGGGGAACTGCTGGGGACAGACATCTTCCAGACAGCTGACATTGTCAGCAGTGTTCATCATTGCATCACTGTAGATGTTTGGGAAGCCGCTGCATTTGGGACACATCTACCCCGACGCTGATGTTGAGTAACAAGGAATGGAATGTGGGCTGTTTCTGAGGGACAGGAACGACGTTGCCAAAAAAGCACTAAGAATACGAGTCCAATTTAGGCCAGTCAGTTCTTATTATCTTCACTGAGATGGCAAGTCCATAATTTTGGCTGTGCAGAAAAAAGGGATCATCTTTCTGAATTGCAGGCCTGACATACAGAGCTGCTGCACAGGGGAGGCTGGGGTCTGGAAGGGCGTCAGCACATGGTAGGTGGATATTAGAAATCTTGAGTTCCTGTGCTAGGACATAACTGATATGGTTACATACAAATAAAAGAACTAGGAAAACTTAGGTTAATTGTGGTATCGTTTTAATTTACCTGTTCTAAATGTTTACCCTGAATATCTGCGATCTGTGCCCTAGATAACAGAGGTGCCAGGGGATCAGCTTTGCTAGCCTTCCTGTTCTCCAGACAGATATGCCAGTCAGTGGGGGATCATTATTCATCTGGAAAAGGATGAATTTGTTGATTGATGTTAAAAGCTAATAGGGAAGTTGAAAGGACAACAAACAAGGAGAAACACAGAGCACACAACTGTGGTTTTAAAGTTAATAGGTTTTTCCCATCAGGTAATGCTGTATATGAAATAATAATGGTGCTAACTAAAACATTAGTCACTACTTGTTGATGACACTTTACATCTTTCTGTAAACCTCGTATTGACACTAGCAGAATCTCCTGTGAATAAGGGAGAATAATGTCCTACATTGATATCTGGCATACGTAATGTGTTTATATAGTCCAGTCCTCTCTACAGAATTAATTTGTTCCGTCTGGTTTGGAGCATGTACTGTTGGTTACCTGTGCTCCCTGTGTGCTTTTATTTCTTGAAGATGCGGCTTGTTCTGTTTTTTTGGCATCTTGTCTGACTATTGAATGAGGGTAAGAGCAAAGACTTAATAATGGCAGTCTATTGACAATCACTATTGCCAAACTAGGGCTGTGTTCGTGCAGGATGCAAACAACAGGCACTCATCCTTCAATTTATGAACACCAAACTTCAAATTGACAGGTAGCATTTAGAGAACTTTCACTTCTAAATTATTAAGTAAAAGAGAAAGAAAGAGAAAAAAAGGCTAAGTAATTAGACACAGTGACTGAATTACTCCAGTGAACAGTATTGATTGACAAATCCAGTCCCAAAAATCACAATTAAAATTAACTGCACTTACTGCATCAATCAGTCACATTGCAGACTTTGAAAGTACGGCATGAAAGATGAAAAAATGCTATGAAAGATAAAGGCAAAATATAATTATAATATAAAAATATTTGCAATTATATTTTATACAAGAGTAACACATCCTTCTAAGTTCAAAAACTTTGCATCATCCAGAGGGAGGGAGTAATTACTTACCTTAAAACTTTTGCAAAAAGTTCTAATGCAAAGGATATAGCTATCAATCAAAATCAAATTAAAAGGGTTTATGGCAAATGACTCAAAGCAATACAATTTTATTTTTCTGAAGAGATTTATTTACATAGTGAGATTAAAAATATCTCAGATTTATGCACCCACTCTAGGAACATGAATTTCCTAGGTTTTAAACCTTTAATGCAATAACCTTTACCCTGGTTTGACATAAGCCTATGTCAGCGTTTATAAAGTAGGGTCTTTCTAGCTGTTTGGTCCAGGATAATAAGCCACTTCCTCCTTCTGTGTTAAATGATAACCTTTATTCCTTTAAAGCCCCTTTCCCCCAGCATTTTCATTCTGTTTTCCATAGTTCTACCTCTAGATCTAGAGCAATTCCAGGAAACTTTCCCAAGAGATTCCTCTAGGAAAACAAGAATCTTTCTACGGAAACACACTGAGGACTAAAAGGCTCATCTAGAGGAAAATTAGTGGTAGCACTGCCTGAAATTACACTGGAGACTTAAAAGACCCACAGCTTTATTTTCTCTGCTAATGCAAAATAGGGTGCATTCATCTAAGGAAGAGCACTATACCAAAGGACAAATTCATGATACTCATACACACACATGGAGTAACACATGCACACAACAGCACATTTTCTTTGCTGGCTTCTGTCATGAAGACTGTCTTCCTGGATTTAATAGTTGGACATACCAAAATCACCATGCCAAATAGCCATCTCATTTACTGCCTACCATTCAATTAACTTCATTTTTTCCAGACTTTGACCCACAAACATTGTCAGTTTTCCCTTAAGAGTAGCCCTAGAAGCTTTATTTCTTTCCAGCCTTCAAAGTCTCATATTTGTTGTTCCTTATTCATAAAGTGCATTACCAATAAGTAACAAAGAGGCCACAGACAGCTAGATCGGAGTAATACAGAAAGGACTCATGTAACATTTTCACAGATTTCTAAATTCTACAGTTGCCCAAGACTGGTAAGCTGTTGAGCTGTGCTTAGTGCTCTTCTACAAATAAAATAGACATCCAAAACACAGAAGGAACGCCTTGTTCTTCACAGTGCATCTTCTGCACTGTGGCGGTTTCCCTCTAAAAACATGAGGAGGAATTATTAGCAGGGCAGCAAAGGGACATGCTCAGTTAGTTAATAAACAAGGCACATTTACTTCGTTAGGCCATGCCATACATGGTGCCGTTGTTTAACCCCAGCCAGCAACTAACCATCACACAGCTGCTCACTCACTGGCCCCATCCAGTGGGATGGGGGAGAGAATCGGAAAAAAAAAAAAAAAAAGTAAAACTCATGGGTTGAGATGAAGGCAGTTTAATAGGACAGAAAAGGAAAAAAATAATAATAACGATGATGACGATGATGGTGATCATAATAATAACAAAATGACAATAATAACGATAAAAGAATTAGAACACACAAAATAAGTGATGCCCAATGCAATTGCTCACCACTTGCCGACCAATGCCTAGTCAGTTCCCGAGCAGTGATCCACCCCGCAGGCCATCTGCCCCCAGTTTATATACTGGGCATGACGTCACACGGTATGGAATACCCTTTTGGCCAGTTGGGGTCAGCTGTCCTGACTGTGTCCCCTCCCAACTTCTTGTGCCCCTCCAGCCTTCTTGCTGGCTGGGCATCAGAAGCTGAAAAATCCTTGATTTAGTATAAACACTAATTAGCAACAACTAAAAACATCCATGTGTTATCAACATTATTCTCATACTAAATCCAAAACACAAAACTGTGCCAGCTATTAGGAAGAAAATTAACTCTATCCCAGCCGAAACCAGGACACGTGGATACCTGCTTCCCATATCTCCATAATCACAAAGACAAGGAGCAGGACACCTTCTGTTTGCTATGAAGCTTTCTGGATCGCTGGAGATGATTTTCAGGGTCTTGCTGCACAGATCTGGCCAATTTGTGTTCAGGTTTTTTAAACATTGGAACAAGTAGCCCAACAAGCACTTGGCATACGAGGCAAGTCCGAGTGCCCAGGGTGCACAGTACCTATGACAAAGATACAAGTAATCAATAACTAAATTCCTTAAAATTTACTGTTGTGCAAAACAAGCGAATCAAGTAACCAACGCTGCTGACATAATGGTGGCCAAAGGAGAGCTGGACTTGTTAAAAACTTGTCAGATGTTTACTCTTTGATCCTTTGTTTAATCTTGCTCATCCTATTTTGTCTCCTCTCAAACAAGCCAAGTTCTTCCGATGTTCTAAAAAAAGAGAATGTGTAACAAAGGTGCCCAAGTACAGCCTCAGGCACCATGCAGCTTTCCAGGTAGGATATGGCATTTGGCCCACATCCCATTCCCATTGACCCTTTTTACCCAGGGCAACAGGAGTAACAGGAACAACGAGGAGCAGCACTCTGCTCTTGGGTGCTGTTCTCTGCCACCTCCTGCGCCACAGCCCTGTGCTTGTGCAGAACTAATGGGCTGTGCACGAATATTATGCATGCCACACATGCCATGCAAATCTGCTGCTCTTGTGTGGGTATAGCACAGCTGTACTTCACCAGCTCAGTACTTCGTATCTGAGGATGTACAACAAAAGATCGGTGTTTCCAGAATGTCCTGGATTTTGAAAGTGCTGATGAGCTGTCCTGAGCATGCCCTACATTAACAGATATTGCTGGGGGTATGTGTATGAAACGATGGAGCTAATGAATGCACGATAAGCTTTTCTGCAACAGGTGAGGGACGACAGGGTGTGGCAATACCTTGAGATCAAAAGAAGGTAAATGACCCAGTTAGCTATAAAGGTTGACCATTACAGCCCAAATAATTCAATTTACAATACTGCAAATCTACTACTGCAGAATATAATATCATCATGACCGCGTCTATCCTAACCCACTGATGACCTCAGGGAATTTTCAAGAATATTACTTCTATTTTCTGTCCTTTCATCCCTAATGTACACAGGCAGACTTAGCTGTGTCTGCAACAAGAGAAGCCATTATGTCTCAAGAAAAAAAATGACCACTCCCATTATCTGAATGCCAAATTTCATATATTCAGTTCACCAATATCCCACGCTAGCCTTTCAGCTAAGCTACTAAATGAGATGGGCTCAGATCTCTAAAATTACTAGGATAGAAGCAACATTTTTGTCAATTGCAGCATGAAACCACAGCAAGAAAAACAGAGCTGACATGCTAAAATATGAAAAACTGCCATTATATTTAAGGTGTTTCTAAGAAAGAATATTACATTTATTATTGTGAATAAATTCACAGATTTACCATGCATCAGACATTAGGCTTTATTTTTCTGTATAAAATAAATATAGCTGGAGTATAAGATTATGACTTCACTATTATTTTGTAAAACCATTTAATTTAAACAGAGATGTCTATTCACCTGATACCATAAAACTGAAAACAGAACCATCAAATTATTGTACAACACAAGCACACTGTACATGAAGACAACATAGGTAGACTTTCTTGTGAAACTGCTGGGTTTTATCACTGTTTAATGATTTGTTGCACTATTGATAGGATAAACAATAAATCTAACATGATTCATCATATTAGCCAATAAATCATGAGACAAATCATTAGGCAGAGTGATAAAATCAAGTGTTTTAGAAATAAGTTAATCTATGATGCCAATGCCTAATCTAAACAGTTGCTTAAAACCCCTATTTACTAATCATTTTTACATAAAGAAAGACTGATTATTATGTAGATTAAATCTGTACTTATTCCTATAAGCAGTAGATGATCACATGTTCTGTGCTGGTCTGTTCAGAAGGAAAAGAAAAATTAAAAAAATCCACTGGGAAAAAAAGTAACGTCATTTTGACTGTATTTGTATATTTACGAAGGGCTGTCTGCACCACTTCTGCCTCTGCCTTCGATTTTGGTGAAGAAATAGTTAATTAAAAGCATGCTGCAAGGTTGCTGGATAGATATTATCTTTAGCTAAGAATTTCATAATATCTTACTTAACAATTTCATTAAGATGTGATGGCTGGTTCTAATGCTTCTTCATTCTTCAGTCTGAATATAACCCTGTAGTCTTTCTCATTTGTGACAACTGTGTTTATAGCTTCTCTACCCATAGAGCTTCATGGCACTTTGAATTATGCTCAAGAGTATATGGGCATCACGTCACATTTGTGTGCCTGATATCATACATGACTAGCTGCGCTCCAGCCAGGGTCCTTAATGTACATTCTACAGATGGACTACCCTCTGAATGCTTAGCCAGATATTAAGTTAAATCTTTTTGGAGTCAAGCTTGTTTCACATCAGTTATACAAACATATTGGTTCCTTTAAAAGGACAAATGCACTGAGAGTAAGACAGGGAATCTAGGTCGGAAATCTAGGAAAATAATTTTAAATTTTAGTTTAGTTCTTAAATTTGAAAATGTCTTCTTTGGGAATTATTGTTTTGTGTGGAGGGTTTTTTTTCATTTACTTTATTCCAAAGAGAAGTAGCTGAGCAATATTTATCAAGAAGTAGGTAAGCAGCATAGTTGGCTTAACCATGAAAGAAACATAAACAGCAAGGCAACCTCCTTCCTTCTCACTTTCCATTTTGTAATAAAATGCAACAAACCTGACAAGAGAGTAACAAACCAAGAAGATATTTTCTAGTTCAGGATTTTTCCTCAAAAAGGAAAAAAAAAAAGTTAACATTTGTACGCCACTACCTATCTATCTATTTATCACATTGGGACTATGTCATACATACTGTACCTTCTCGATAAGGCTAATCTTGGGAGCAAGGTATTTTCCTCTAACTGAAAGAATATGTTTGAGTAACAAAAGCATCCATAATTAGGGCTGTGACCAACTGTTTGCTTGACACACTGAGTCAGGTGAACAAACCCCTCCAGCTCACAAAGTACACTGGGGAAGGGAAAAGGAGGGGCAAGCCTGGCGTTGGGAGGGGGGCTATGTCAGAGGCTGGAGGGAGCAGAAGGGATATTGTTGGGTTTGTTGTTTTCTTGTTTTTTATCTCAATCCATACAGCATGTTTTGTAAAAGATGTCTGAAAGATGACTGGAGAAGTGATAGCAATTTGATGCTTTATGCAGTATAGGTGGGGATCATTTGTTTGTATCTTTGTTTGGTTTATAATGTGCAGACAACCCCTACATATAAAATGTAATAACCAGGAGCACACCAGAATCATATGCCTGCAGTCCCTTGTTATTCTTTTAGAACCTGCTTATCTTTCGCTTCACTTTTTCCTGATGACACTTAAGGTCAGATTTTTAAAGGCACTTAGACGCCTCATTTTATTGAAATCAATGGGAGCTAGGTGCTTAAACATCTTTGAAGAACTATCCCTTTAATGTTTATTAACAATGCCTCAGATGAGGGTACATCCCAGAAAACATAATAATTGCCTGCCTTTATTAACTGTGGTGTGTCAAGATAAGATAGAATCAAGTCCTCAGACTCATCTCCTCTCAATGATTTCCTAAATGAGATCAGTTCCCACTTACATCCTGAATGACCAAGGGTGACTAAATCAGAGCAATGAAGTACATTTACGTCCTTGAAACTCAAATCATCTTGCAGACACTTCTCCCAGTGTTGCTGATTCGCATATTATCAAGTCTTAAAATGTTTGGTGTTTTTCTTCAACACTCAGCTATAATAATTTTAACTACAAGATAATATCGCCTTTTTCTCTTTAAATAAAAATGAAGCTTTTTTCCTGTGGCAGCTTAGACTCTCACATACTAACTATGGAACTATAGGTAAAACAGGATTATTTCCCTCTATTTTTGCCCTCATGCTTTTAGTCTTGTGGATTCACATATACCTCGTTCATCAGTGCATGACACAAAGCAGAGGGGCCTCCAAGTCAGCCACGAGGTGCAGAATACATCTAGCATCTTTGGACAGAAAAATTAAAAAGTCAGGAGAAAAACAATTCTAAGAGAGGTTTTTGGATGACTGGTAGGGAGAAGTAAGGAAGAGAAAGGGAGGGCTGGTTTTCAGGGCAGACCTTCAGCATCAATGGAGAATCTTTTCACCCATTAGAATGAGCTTTGTTTGGATCAAGCCCTAAGCTGAACCTCCTGAGGCTCAAGCTAGTATACCCCAGCATTTCCCCTTGTTCCTCGAAAGGCAGTTTTCCATCAGTACTCACTTCTACTTTTTGCTTAACTAGGGACACTCTTGGTTACTGTATTATTGGTGGTAACCTTTCTCCATTTTTGTCTCCGACAAGCTTAGCAGTCACATCTTCTCCTCTAGAAAATCTCTACTGAGTTTCATGTACCTTGTACACCAACCAACACATGTCCATGCTTTCAAGAGAAAGATATACTGGTGCCTTTAAAGTCATTTACATCTATTTTTTTGGTGCTGTGATTCTCTTTTTCATTGCTGTCTCTCTATTTTACTCTTCCTTTTCTCTGAACATTTTTCCTTCCAGCTTCCCTCCATTTTTTTCCATATTTCTCTTTCTTCCATTCATTCCTCTCCAGCTCTCCCCACACATTTCTCTCTCTTCCATTCCCTTTCAGTTCTGCTTTTCACCTTCTCTATGGCAAACTAGTTGATCAACATTAGACACAGCAAGTGGTAATCACCACAGGTAGGATAGTGACCTAAAATTTTGTTATCTATGTCAAATCTGTGTTCAAATCCATTTGAAAATGTGATTGATGGAAACCATGAGGGTTTCTACCCTCTCCTCAGGCATCTTCTCATCCTACTTTCTGCTGTCCCCATGTGCCCTCTTCTCACATGGCAGATGCCAGAGGGAACAGAAATAAACTGCCAGTAACAAGTCACCCAGCTACTCCAGTCTGACCAGATAGTTTCATATGAGGATTGGCAACGAGGGCTTGACCCAGAGTGTGTCTGCTCATTCCCTCCTCTCCTTCCTCCCAACCCAGCTGGTGTCCTATAAAGGAACTCTCATATATGACAATAGCTCTGTTCCTTTACCTTTATTTTTTTTACCTGCCCACAGTGATGGACCAATAGACCACCACTGTGGGCAGTGAGCATTATATACTAATACACTATGAGATTTAAAGCATTTAAAGCATTACCAAGCTGTCAGAACAGTGAAGGGTTTGAGTTCAGGCTTAACTTACTGCAAGAGACCCTCTCAACTTTTCACACTGCGAGCTGTAACCTCCAACATGACACAGGTTTGGGGGTTTTTACATTTGTTTTTAGCCTAATTTCCTTTCCTCTTTGTAAATCTTCAGCTGATTTCCTGGAAGTGTCACTCTGCACCTGAGACATGTGAAACGTGGGGATTATTTTTTAATCAGTCCAGAACTGCTAGGGAGAAGATTGAATACATGTTCTGTTTCTGCAGTAGCAGGTGACGCCTGGTCACACCACCTCTCCAGAGTAACTGTTTCTAAAGCCTGCTAAATCAATTTTAACAGTCTTCTGTTTAATAACAGCATAAAGCACAGCCCTTGCATGGATTTTGTTAGAGCCATGCAATCTACATAAAGTACAGAGAACAGTATTGCATTGAAAGAAACCCACTCATTATCTCAATAAATTCAAGACTGACTGGACAGGCACTTCTTAAAAATTAAATTTTTGAGGTATTATGATCAGCAAAACTACCCTAACAGTCATTCGCAGATAAAATTATAATGTTCCAAATACCTGCCCTATCCACAATGTCGGTTGAAGTCAACAGACACTCTGTGTCCGTTTATATGCAGGACCAGGGCTATTTCATATATTAGCACTGATATGTTTTTTCCTGCCACTATTCAACCCAGATGTTTTCAAAGTGATAATCAGGTTATGTGGGAACTTGCATGGCTAAAATACTGAGTAGCACTGAAACTGTATTCCTATAAGTTTTTGTATATCTAGATTTTAGGGTCAGGGATTAAGGGGTTCTTATCTAAAACATCCAAAATTATTTCTAAAGTAGTACTGCAAAAACATTTTACAGTGAATTACTTTTTTAAACATATTTTAAACAGAAACACATCGCCATATTTTCTGTGGGTTTGAAAGCTTATGTTAAGTTTCCAAATAAGTCAATTCTATAAAGATAACATCTTTAAAAAAAAAAAAAAAAAGTGTTGCAAGCTAATACTGTACATAACAAATAAGCCTTAATTAAAATTTAAATTGAAATCTGTATTGGCTAATCACTCTTGAATGGGAAATATTTTAAGGCAAGTTTTTCAAAAGCTCTCTGGTCAAATGTTTAGGTACTTAGTACCTATAATTAGGTTAAAAATGTCAAAGTCTTCTGTTCACCAAAGTATAAGCAGAATTTACCAAAGTGTTTGATGCCCATCTGTTCCTGCTGTGACATTTACAGCTGAATTTCTACACAAGCTTAGCACCCAAAATGCTGAAGTCCTCTGGGAATCTGGATGTGTTTTGACAAACAGGATCTGAGCACAGGTAGAATCTCTGCTGTTTTAAAATCTAGTTCCAGCTGCTGCTGCTGGACTATGCTGAAAATCTGTCCTGTAACCATTAGCATTACAGTCCCACGTTTCTTTTCCTTCACACAGTTGTTCTGAGGGATGCTGTAGTGCACATATTTGCATTAATACAAAAATTGTATTTTTTTGTTTAATGCACACACAACTAATTTTCTGATTACCTTGTTACATATCTGACAACTGTTCTACATACAGAGACACTCAGATCACACGCAGAAGTCAGCTTCAGATGAAGACTGAATGAAAATCATCCCAAGAGATCAGTATACAGTCAGATTTGCTGACCCATTAGCCTGTTCATTACTGAGGGAGGTAAATAGCTGTAAGAATATTAACAATGAGACCTGAGGCAGTCATAAAGCCCTACCTAAGGTGATCTGAGATATCACCCTATACTTTTACCCCAT